>NW_004444120.1:4761242-4773429 GCF_000243295.1 Trichechus manatus latirostris
TGTTCTCTTACTTATCTGGACTCAGGTCATCAGAATGCCTTATTGCCTATTATTGCTGACCTTTGAATGACTAATGAGCTTTGTAGATGAAGCACTCCTGATGCTGTAAAAAAAATAGCATACTGTGCTTACAGAAATACCTTGAAGGGGGAGGGCATGGTTGGCAAACAAACATAGAAGGTGCATGTTATTTGCATTAACATATAGTACTGCCTCCTTTGTCATGAGACCAGAAGAACTGGATGGTGCCTGCTACCATTGCTGAATGGTTGGTATTGATCAAGGATTCAATAGACAGATCCTGATCAAAAGGGGGAAAATGTGGAAAAGAATTCAAATTCTCATAGAATCCAGAATTCATGGACACATTAAGACTGGGAGAACCTCTGAAACTATTGCCCTGAGATAATTTTTAAACTTTGAACAGAAATTGTCCCCTGAAGTCATCTTTAAACCAAACAATTAGTAAAGAATGTTTGCCTTGATCATTGCACTCCTTTAAATAATTACATGTATGAAGTCAAATTGACAACAGTAACTCTAAAGCATAGATGAGAAGTTTGGGGAGCAATAAATCTAAGTAAATGGTGTTAAAATAATTTAGGAAGAGATAGAATGATGGTACAACTTGTCACTGAATTGTATGTGTAGAAATTGTTGAATGGCTGTATATTTGGCTGTGTATATTTTCACCAAAAATAATAATAATAATAACAATAATAATCAATTTTTAATTATAGTATAACCATAAAATGGAATTCTATCTCATGATTGAAAAGAACGAAAAGATATTAACTACTAACTTAGAGGGAGATCTGAGATACATAGTTGGTAAGTGGAGGGAAGAGGGCAAGTTTCAATACAATATGCAGTATGAATTCATTTATGTAAAAAGAATAACAGTTAGAGAAATATAAGCCAACATTTTAATAGTATTTTTATGAGGGAGGAGATCACAGTGTAACTAGAAGTTACTTTTCGTTGTTTAGGTTATATATTTCTGTAATATTTGAATTTTTAACTATGGACCTGTATTACATTGTAGCAGATAAAATTTGATGTAGTAATAGTTCATTATCCATTGTGAATTTTGTGTGTTTCTGTATTTTTCAGTCCTTCTAGTACTCATGAGGCAGTTCTACCCTGTCCAATAGGGTCACTATGAGTCGGAATTGACTCAACAGCAACAAGAGAACTCAGCTAGGTTTTTAAAAAATCTCCATTACTGTCTAGAACTGTGTTTTTGTATCTTTAGGTTTACTGAGCTAGAATAACGCTTAGGCTATGTAAAAATTCCTCATGGTTAGGTACACTCATTGGCGTGGCAAACACAGACTCAGTTTCCTTTACTTGGCACTGGAACTTTCTTTTCCATTAACAGCAGAATCTTCATTAAAAAAACACAACACAAAACTCCTATTATGAATTTGGAAAGTTTTAAAATGCAAATTCACATCTATAAATAATTATTTCATTCAGATATCTCTGGTATTCAGATAACTCCAACAACTTTAAAGGTAATTTCCTTTATAACAGTATATGAACTAGAATTGTGGCGAGGCAAGAACAAATATATCCCCCAGATTTTCCAGATATAAATTCATCGTAAAGGACCTCAAAACACACACACAGAAAAATCCCTAAAGTGTATTCTAAACATTTGTTGACTTTCCAGATACACTAGAACTTTCTTTTCCCTTTAATGAACACTTTTTTTATACGCATTCTTTCAAAGCATATGTCACACTTTATCTTATTAAGCGTAGCATTTCCTATTAACCAGAGTCATCATAATAGGCATTCATGCCTATACTACACAGGGACAAGATCCCTGATCCAAAACCCTTGGGATCAGATGCTTTGGATGTTATAAAGAAAATATGGTGCATATACCATAAATGCATAACACCCCCAGCAGGATCTGTAATCAGCACATTATTTCTGCAGCAAAACATATTCACACAAATTGGAACAAAGGTCATAAATAGCCTCACATCAGTTCAGATCAGATTTGCTACCAAAAAGTGTGAATCAGATCAGGTTTTGCCACCAAATAAAATTTGGAAAAAAATTTTTTTTAAAAAAACACCTTTTTTCTATATATATGGCCTTTGGCTTGAGATTGCAAGTAAGCCATTGTGCACCTAAATATATATAGTGATGCCTAAAGAGGTGACTGAATTGTTTGCCCTGGACTTAATGGCCCCAGATGGCTATCACTTTGAGTGTTTGATGTCTGCTTCATTAAGCCTTTCTGCCTCCTCTGTGCGGTCTGGCATCCATATATGAATTTTATTGCTTCAACTCCCTCTACCACCTTTGCTGCCCTCATAATTTATTAGTTTTACTCTGCTGTGAGTTTAAAAAAAAAGTAGATAACCAAATTATTATAATCTTATATGAAATTAGAGTAAGTAGGCTTTATAAGAGCCTTGATGGCACAGTGGTTAAGTGCTTGGCTGCTAGCCAAAAGGTTGGTGGTTCAAACCCAGCCAGCCACTCCACCAGAGAAAGGTTTGGCAGTCTGGTTATGTAAAGATTACAGTCTTGGAAACCCTACAGGGTAGTTCTACTGTGTCCTATGGGGCCACTATGTGTCGGAATCAACTTGACAGCAACGGGTTTGGGTTTTGTTTTTTTTTTTTTTGGAGGCTTTACCTAAGGAGTCCAAAAGTTATTTTATGATAAGATGTGTAAATTTTTGCTTATGTTCTTGATAACAGCAATTTCAATAATTTAGAGGCTTTTTTGTTTGCTAATAATTCTCACCTGTATTTACGATACTAGAGATTACTATCCTTAAAAAAAAAAACTTCGATTTCCTGCTCTAAAAAAAATAAATACATTTTATAGATGTCACCTCATCACCCACTTTCAGGGACTGATAGCTCATGGAACCATATTATTCTAATATATGCATATATGGCCTTTTGATCATATGAAAATAAACTAAGATATGCAAGTTATTCATTCTTGCACCAAAAATAGAATTATGACAATAGATAATATAGAGTATTTATAAAATTTTAAAAAGTAAAAATCCTAGTTGCCATTACATTTCTTCTCTGCTCAACTTGCAAGTCCTTCTATAATCTGGCCTCATGGTATGCATTTAGCCTGAGTTGTTAATGCTCTGGGTATGAGCTTTCCCATAGCTTCATTATATAGAGCCCTTCCATGGCATCTTAACACAGGCCACAGTCATGAAGGGGCAGATCATCCAACAGGCAAAGTAAACACAATGATTACCTTCCTTACCAGATCAGCTGGAGTGAACAATTTCACATTTTTTCACCACATCAAAGATTCTGCTTCTAGGTACGGCTCACATCTGTCTCTCTCCCAACTGCACAGCACTTTCCTACAAAATCAAAGCCACTTTTCAAGTTTACAGTCGCTGATGGGGCGGATGACCCAGTAAGCAAGGTATGCCCAGGTTTACTTCTGCTTATTTACTAATCTGTAGTGACAGTCTCCATGTGAAATGGTTCACTAAGGTGATACAGTAAGCAAGGTAAGCACTGTGCTTACCCTGCCTATTGGATAATCCCCCTGACCACACTTAATCATTCCAACACATAAGAAATCTGAGGAGGAGTAGAGGGTCATGACTGGAAATCAACACAGGGGTGTCCATGATCTATAGACCCAGGAGGGAAGTAGCCAAGGCTGGTAGAAGATCTTATTTGGTGCTAAGAGGGTGAGGTGCTAAAGGCCCTAGTCCAGAAGAGGATTGAAAGCACCAGAAACCCAGAAATCCAATCAGGTGACTCAAGCCTAAGAAAGCATCCTGAGAGCCTCGGACTGACTCATCCATTCAGCAAAGGTCTGAGCACCTGCCAAGGACAAGGATAGGTCCTGGGGATAGGAAAACGAGTACAAAATGGTCCCCACCCCTGAGGGCTTACAGTGTTAGCAATTCAACAGCCATAAACAAATAATGGCAACCATATACCATGCTGCAACAGCAAGGTGAAATACCAGGCACTATCTGAACACGGAGAAATGAATGCCCAACTCTGCTGTGCAAAATCAAGAGCGTCACCGAAACTCACTCTGCCGCCTTTCACTGACTGCGTTCCAACCTCCTTGTTCCTCGAGCGCTCTGGCACGCTTCCAGCACAGTGCCTTAGCATTTGCTGTTCCCTTGGCCTGGAATGTTCTTCCAGGTGTCTACATGGCTCACTCCCTCACTTCATTCAGATCTCAGCTCAGCTCAAATGTTATCTCATCAGGAAAGACTTCTCTGACCAACCCCCCCATCTAAAACTGTACCCACCTCCCCACCACCACTCCCCACACAAACTTTTTCTGCCTCTCTCTCCCTATTGCCTTTTCTTTCCACAGCCCTTATCACAATCTGAAATCATCTTGTTCAATTGTTTACTGCCTGTTTATTGTTGCTTTCCCCCCTGTAAATTCTGTGAGAGCGGGGATTTGTCTGTTTTGCTCATTGCTGTATCCCAAGTCCTGGACAGAGTTGAACAGATAAATGAGGAGAAATGTGACTTCAGTTATGAAGAACGTGTAGTAGTTTATCAAGGGCACAAGGAAAAGAAAAGTATTTCAGTACGGGCGGGGGTGGGACACAGAATGTACATAGGCACGGGGATAATACAAAGGAATTAATAAAAAGTAGAATTAGATAAATAAAGGAGTCCAGGTACCTTTGAAGGAATTTAAAGAGGGAAATAAAATGATCTGTGCCTGGAACACAGTGGGCTTTCTTTCAATAAATGTTATTAAATAAGTAAGTGAATGAGTGAGGGAGGGAATAAATGATTGAATGAATGATCAGTTTTGTGTTTTACAAAGTACGTAAGGACAGATTGCTGGAGTGGAAAATCGGAGGCAGAGAGCATTTAGGAAGCTGGTCTTCTATCGGGTGAAAATAATGAAGGCCTGAATGAAGAAAGTGAGAATAGAAAAGAGAGGCCACATTTGAGAAGCAAGTAGAATTGGCATATGATTAAATGCAGAGGAGGTTGATGAGGGAAGAGGATTCTGATCTGGCTGTCCTGATGGATGACGATAGGGTAAAACCAGGTTTGGTGAAGGGAGGCTGCAGTGGGGGAGAGAATCGATGCCACGTAGGGTATTTTGGGATTGTGATGTCTGTAGAATAGGTAGAGACAACCAATATGTAGTTGACAGTGTAGACCTAGGAGTGAAGTCAAGACAGAAGACAGGGGTGGGATACCACAGATGGCTTCATCTTCAGGAAAATATATAGAATAAGAAGACAAAGTGTAAGAACCGTGTAAGAACCATGTAAGAGGCTAAGAGGCAGAGAGAATTAAAATTGCCTCCACAGCAATCTGGGAAAGAGCAGACAGGTGTGAGCTCCATGAGAACAAACATTGTGCTGTCCTGCTCACCACTCCTTAGTGGCCTGACACATCGTAGAGAGAGACTCACATACTCATAAAACAAGAACTGGGGCAAGAAGGGAGCTCTGGTGGTGCAGTGGTTAAGAACTCGTCTGCTAACCAACAGGTCGGCAGTTTGAATCCACCAGTCGCTCCTTGGAAACCCTGTGGGGCAGTTCTACTCTGTCCTATAGGGTCACTAGGAGTCGGAATGGACTCAACAGCAATGGATTTGGTTCTGGATTTGGGGCAAGGAGGAAGGAGGCAGGGATGGAAGGAAATTTGGAAAGAAGGAATTGGTCAACAGTAATACTACAAAGGTATCCAAAAAAATGACAGCTAAGAACTCACATTTATTAAGGGACTATAACATTCAGATACTACTTTAAGCAGTTTACATGGCTTAACTCATTCAATTCTCACAACAAACCTGTGAAGTAGGTATTATTATTATCCCCATTTCACAGATGAGAAAAATGAAGCACAGAGAGGTGAATGTGCCCAGGGTTACAGAGGAAGTAAATGGCAGAGCAGAATTTAAAGCCAGGCCATTCTGCTTTAAAGCCCACTTCGAACTTGTGGAAGAGTGTGCTTTGAGGGGGAAATTGACTGAGGGCAATTTCAGGGAGGTGGCAGCTGTGTGGCCTGGGTAGGTGAGTAGACATAAGAAAGCAGAAAAGAGCAAGTGTAGACTGCTGTTGCAAGCTTAGCTGTGAAGAGATAGAGATAGAATAGTAGCTGGAGGGGACGTAGAAGTGACTGAGGCTGCTTTTTGCTTTTAATGAGCGAGTCTGGAGCATGTGGACTCCCTAGATTCTGTTTACATCACACTCTGGAATTGCTAAAAGAAAAATGAGGGGGTTGGGATGAAAAACACACAGATCCCTTCCAGCCCTGAATCTACTATTTCACAACTTTAAAATTCTTTCTCAGTGAAACCAGCTGGAAGATTTCACTTGAAAAAATTAGTTGGAAAAATAATTTATGACATTTTTAACGAGGTATTTAAATAGAAATCTAAGGCCTATATTCTAGTCTCCTTCCTATTCGTGAGCCTTTGAGCCTTTGATCTTTGTCCATGCTGGTCTATGGTAATTTCTTGTTCTTATGAGAGACCTAAAGTTTTTGTTATCTTCAGATTTGACCTAATGATATGTTCTGCTTTTCTTTCTAAGGTTAGGAAAGGAGGAGTCAGGGTCATCTAGCTGCATTCATATTTTTTTCCCATTACCTTTTCCCTTTCGTACTCTGCCCCTCCTTCCACAGAAAAAATTTTAAGTGCAGGCACTTGTTGAAAAGCTGTAACGTTTCTTTCGCAATATTGTCTTAACTAATGTAGTCCGTAGTGTATGTTTCCTGGAATTATCTGTCTACTGAGCGTCCCCTGAAACACCTGAGCTTTTCTCCTAACTCTCCTAAATCGTTCCCTAATGCTGAACCTCTGCTTTCCTTCTCGCCTATGAACAACTGCACTGGACATACATCAATCCCAGAAATTACACCAGGACCTCATTTTAACTCTATGTCTATTGCATAAAGCCCTTTATGCAGTTACACAGATTCTTCAGTTACTCCTTTCCTAGCCACACAAAGTCATTTTTGAGTTATCCACTAGTAGGGCTGTAAGAAGGGGGGAGAATGGTTACAGAAAATATGAATCTCATTTTTTTTTTTCTGGCTTTGGGGATGTTTTCACACTTAACAAAACTGGTATATATCCAGTTTTGAAAATTCACAGAACTGCAAACAAAGTAAAGTTATACTTGGAAAACATGTCTCAAAAGGAATTAAAAAGCTATCCACTTAGCAAATCTGTTTCCTCTTGCTCATTTTTATTCTGGGCTTCCCTCCATGCAATGGATGAATAGAATTATCTCTTAGACAAATGCAAATAGTCTTCGTAGAGACATCTTTATTTTCCTCTCTAAAGCATAGTATCTTTCTGGCTCACAATTCCCTGGAGCAAGGTGATAATTAAAGTGTTTCAGGTTCAAAGACTTTATCTCCAAATTCCTGATGAGTTAACTTCAGACAAGACAGAGAGTCAACAGGGATGGTGATGATACCATAAGTGGATCAGGTTGTAATGTTAATAAGAAGTTGAAAATAAGATGTGCCTGCCTCGTATCAATAACTGACTCTACTCACATTTTCCCTGACACATGTGAATCCAAATCCCAGCTTTCATAATACTGGTGTTTTTGGCAGGCATACATACAAGCTGAGATGAACAGAGCACAAATAAAGAGTCTCTGTCGGTACCGTATTCTATATCATAACAGCACCTCATTATAAAGAGAGCTAAAACATTTTGTGACATCAGGAAATTCTCCTCTAGAAATAGCAGACATCTCTGAATCCAAATAATGATTTGCACTCTTTGAATTTATAGGCTGTGCTTTTGAAACTATGACTATTTTAGAATATTCAGCAGTGATCTGGGACAACCTAAGTACTTCTCTATATAATTGAACAACATTTTCAGATATTGACAACCCTGATGATTCAGAACAATTTTGCAGCTTAATCAAGTCAGTGTTCCTTCATTTTACACTTGGCAAAAATTATTTTTATATTATTTGATACAACAAAAACAACTAATTTCATCGTTCTATTTCAGCCGTTCGAATCACCCAGCCACTCCTTGGAAACCCTTTGGAGCAGTTCTACTCTGTCCTCTAAGGTCGCTATGAGTCAGAATCCACTCAACAGGTTTTTTTTTTTTTTTTCCTCTCTTTCTTTCTTTCTCTTTTTTCTGGTTATTTTCCCCTTGTTTCTCTTTTTCTTGTTTAAAAGAAGCCTGAAAACCTAATTTTTAAAGCAGGAAAATGTTCCATTGACTAAAGGTATGGAGATTTTTGGCTTAAAACAATTAATTAGTAAATGATGACCAATGCAAATGCCTTCTGTCTATTAAAATCTTAAGTTTATTTTTACAAAGGCTTAAAAAACCTAGAGTATGTAATTTATGCCATCTAATAGTGAGAACTCATCTGCGTATGAGAATGAGTTTTGAATGGATCCATTTCCTGTATTCCTGGGGCACAATAGTTTCTAGCTTTTTGACAAGATCCGTCCCCTATAGCTTCTGATACTTTTCTCAAATGGTCAGTGGGAAGGAACTTCCCTTTGCTTTTTTCTGGAAGGAAAGGCCAGAACAACTCTCAAGCTGCTGACTTCCTGTCCTTACCCACTCTTAGCTCCCAGGAGGCCTGCCAAGATAACCAACTGATTTTAATCTAGCTCTAATTTTTTAACTGAGGACTTGGAGAGGCAATTCAGATTTTTGTAACTTTCTTCTCTCTCTCTTTTTTCTCAAATGACATAAAAATGATTATTATAAAATACGAATTTTCAAACATTGAAATAGTTTGCCTATCCCTTGGCTTTTGCTTATATTGGCAGAATCTATGAGACCTATGGTCCCAAGGCCCTTTAAGAGGTAGAGTCTGACTTCTGAAATGGATTTGGACCATATGCAATACATATAAGAAAGTTGCATTTTCCTTCCACAGCGGAAAACATCTGTTTTGCTAGTGAATTTGTCTCTACTTGCCAGAATAACTTTCCAGATGTTTTGAGAGCTCTGAACAACTGCATCCTTTCTGATCTGCTTCTGGCTCAAAAATCGATTTGCTAAGAAAACACGTAGGTCTGTGATATAAATGAAAGCAAAAATATTTATCTTAACCAATCCATAATACCAAAATATTTTAGATATGGCCTTGGATTAACAATATTTCATAGGTTTTTTTTTTTTCTTTCTATGTATACACATAGTCTTTTGGAAGGGAATATGGTGTGAACAGAAAATTACTCCAGTCTTCTCAGAATAAATAACTGCAAATGCTAGACTATTTATGCTCCTTTCTCATCCCCCAGCTTTTTCATTGACTTTCACTAAATGATACCTTGGTAAGATATAAGCACATATTTGATCCTCTTTTCTTTGAAGATTACTAAATAGCGTGAAAAGTATTTTATATTCAGCCTTCTTTAGCATCTACCCTGGCTATTTTTTCCTAGTCAGTCTCCAGCCACTTTTGTTGTTGTTTTTGTTTCTTTGTTTTTTATTTAAATGCATACATAATTTAAAGAGACTTTTTATTTTTATTTTTTATGATTAACTGGCAAGTAATACATTTCTTTCTTTTGTTTCACAACTCCTCTTACTCTATGCTCTTTTTCCTAACCATGTTCTGACCTAAATCTTCTGTGTTTTAGCTCCATCTCTATTCTCTACTCAACTGTTTGCTTTCTTTGCAAAGACCTCCAAGAGACCATTCTCCCATGGCCACTACAATTCAGAAATGCAAATGTTTGAAAAGGAAATTTTAAATACAATAGACCAAGCCTATTATGTATTAAAATTCAGTATGTATTTTTCCCTTATGAACTTTGCCAGCCTTTTGTATGTTTCTTCATTTCATTTTATAAGTAAGTTTCCAGACATCAAGAATTTTGTTTCAAGTATTCCTTTCAACGCTTAAGTTAGTCAGCCATTTCTAATAAACACACCTTTTCTAAAAAGCACACTTTTTCACCCATCCCCTAGAATGTAGGCTTCATCTCGTTCACTTTTGTATCACCAGTGCCTAAAGCAGAGCACCTGGTAGGCAATCAATTACCATTTGTTGAATAAAGCTAACATTTGCTGGAAGGAAGGCATATTATACACCATGGACAGAACATTGTCCAACTTTCTTGCTTTGGACACATCATCAGGAGGAATCAATAGCTAGAGGAAGACATCATGTTTGGTGAAGCAGAGGGCCAACGAGGGCATGGAGGACTCTTTGTGGAATGGATTGACAAAACAGCCGCGGTGAGAAACTCGCACGCGCTAGTGGTTGTGAGGATGACTTGGAACAGGGCAAAATTTCATTCTTATGTTTCATACGTAAGATTGCCGTGAGTCAAAGTCAACTCGAAGGCAGCTAACAACTACAACAACGATGGTTTTTTAACTCAGAAAATTGATCAGAACAAAACTCTCACTATGAAGCAGTACTGGTACATTATTTGCTATGGTAATAAGGACTAAGTAAAAAATGTTCTTTGTTTTTATTTATCTGTACTGATTAAATAATTCTTTACTGAGTGGGGCATTTTTTCCTTACAAAAAGCAGTGTTTTAATCCTGCTATTTAATTTAACCTGATAAATATTTTTAAATTGCATTTTGATAATGTAGTTTTAGAAAAGTAAAAAGGAAATTTTTCTATATGGAGTTAAAGGAAACATAATGTCTGATGATAAACAAATGAAAATTATTATTATGTAGTGAGAGAATAGTACTAACTCAGTATGAGATACACTGAACTGGTTTTCAATTCACTTACTTTTTACGAAGATGATGTGTTTGGATTTTACAGAAATTGAAAGATTTCCTGATACAGTAAATGATAGACTGTATGGTGTTTTCCTCTATCATTTTGCTGCTGAAAAGGAGGATGCCATTTCATTTCTTTGATTTGTGAGAAAACTGTACGATCTCTACCTTTACAGGTATCATTAATATTGCTTGTCAGTTATTGTTCAACAACAATGTGCAAGGCCACACGTGAGCAGTCAAAGCAATAAAGTGAGAGAATTAAAAAAAACAAAAATGAGTAGGTATTTGCTCTGGTAGCGTCTTTCCAAGGAGAAGCTGTTTAGAATGTCTAGTGCTATCAGTCAGAGGACCACTTTTTCCCTGAAATTTTTCATGACACTGCTTTTTTTCCCCAGGCTTTATTTTATCCCTCCAATGGCTTCTTTTCAGTCTCTGACAGTCCTATGTCCTCTGTCTACTCTGAAGGTGTGGATGCTCTATAGGGTGATACTCCTGGTTCTCTTTTATCATAATGCTGCATTTCTTGATCACAGCTCGCAATATCGGTATCAGACTTCTCCAGTAAGTTCTGCATCTATATAGCCAAATGGTTACTGGACATTTCTGTTTAGCCTAAAGGAATCTCAAACATACCTCTCCAAATTCTTTCTAAATCGTTGTTAGCTTTATCCATGAGGTCACTAATTCTATCAATTCCTTCTCTAACTAAACACACTCATATTTGTCCCCACCTCTCCATCCTCCTTACCATTAACATATTTCAGATCTTCTTCATTTCTTTCCTAGTTTGTTACAAAGGTCTCCTTACAGATCAAACTACTTCCAGTTTCGCTCCATCTGAGCCATCCCCAAACTGTTGCCAGACTGACTGTCCTAAACCACAAAACAAGTCATGTGACTCCCATACCTAAAAGATCTTTCTTCTTTGCTTACAGAGTAGACTCCAGTCTCTGTCATCAAACGTAATAAACCCTCCATAATATGGCCCTTGCCTTCTTCTCCATTATCATCTTCCTCCACGATTTCCCAAACTATTCAAAGTTTTCTGAAAAAGCTATCACATTGTTTCATATCACCATACCTTTATGTACATATACTATCTGTTGTAAACAAAATGCCTTCCCTCTCTTCCTAAGTATAGAGAGTATCTCTGTTTGCCAAGACCTAGTGTAAACATAACCTTCTCTTTGATCTTTTCCCTCCTCCCTCCACCTCTGCTGCCAGGTACTTTATCACTTTCTATGCTGTGCTGCCAATGTGCCTAAGTCAAACATAACTTCTGCTATCTCACTTACCACATGGTATTTCTATTATTTATGTGCATGTCTATTTTCTGTGCAAGAATATGAGTTCTTTGAGGGTAGGGTCCTTATTTATCAGAAGCATCTATTTTTAGTACCCTCTATAAAACCTATCAATTAATAGTGGAATGAATGTAAGAAAAATGTGAAGATAAACTATATTAAATAGAGAATGTTTATTAA
>NW_004444120.1:4775623-4783489 GCF_000243295.1 Trichechus manatus latirostris
GTGTCTAGAATTCAGTTTAGGTGCCCTTCTCTACTGCCTTTTAAAACCCAGTGGATCCTCAGAAGAGAGTCACATGGCCGATACCCTAATTTGGACTAGTAACCTCCAAAACTGTGAGATACTTAAATTTCTGTTCTTATAAGCCAAACAAAACAAAACAAAAAACATGCCCATGGAAACTTATTCTTTGGATTTTATCACTTTACATTGTACGATATGTTTACTTATCTGCTTCCTTTTTACACCATGTACTCCTGGAGTGCCTGGCCCTTGGTAGGAACACAGTAATATTTGTTGAATGAGTGACTAGTAATCTTCTTGGTCATGCTCTAATCCTAGAAGATTTGCATGTGCCCTTTCCTTTGTTAAAAGTCAGGTAGGCTAGAGGCTTGTTTTTCCTTTAATTTACAAATAAGCCTGACCAAAATAGAAGTTAGCCAGGAAGACAGAAGAAGGCTTAAGAAGAAAAATTAGACAATATTTTATTGCCCTTCTTTAGTTGAATTCATTTCTGATTCATTGGAAGTCAGTACCTTTTTTTTTTAAAGTAATACGTGAATTGCATTTACCATACTTAGAACATGTCCAAATGTTTAAAATATACACGTGTAACTTGTTGCTTCCAACAAAACTGCTCAGGGAGGTGTATCTCATAACCTCACTGATTTTCTCACGATTAGCACTTTTCTAATGAGTCTTTCAGTTAAAGAAAAAGTACAATTTTTCCTTAAACAAAATCTTTGAAATGAATGAGAGTACTTCAGGAAACAGAGATTTGATTAATTCTCTCAATTCATACCAATGGGGACTTCAGCGTAGCTCTTTGTAAATAAGTCATTCCCTCTCCTGTCTTCTCTGGTACTGTTATCCTATTCATGGAATAGAAGAATGTATTGATCTGATCCTTGACCAAATAATAAAATTTCATCAAACTTTCAAAGGAATTTTAATGACAGCAGTGTGTAATAGAGATCAGTGGCTGCTTTTTTTAGCCTAATGTATTTTCATAGAACTGACTGTTTTCTCTAGAGGTTTCTGTCTCAGACTGTATGATCTCCCTATGTTATCAAGGGAGAGCACCCACTAGCCTGTCTCATTGTGTTCCAGTGCTACTCTTCAGCTAGTATTCCATTGCACAAATATGGTTATGAGACATGACTCATAAATGATGACACCCTTACACACCCCTTCCTTCTAATTGTGAAATGGTGATTTTACTCTTTAATATAATTACATTAACCATCTAGTAACAGCTTTTCTCTTTGCCACTGATTGACTATTCTTCTTCCTTCATGTTCACAATTTATCTATATATGTTCTGTGCAGTTTTGCCCCAAATATGTGTTTGAAAAAGTATTTAAAATATTATTCTTTTTTCAACATTCACTCAATGTCAGCAGGATAGGTGGATGGATGGATGGATGGATGGACAGACAGGTGGGTGGATACATGGATGGTTGATGAATGGATGGATAGATAAAGATATATATCAAGATTTAATTGGGATATATTTAAATTTTTTTTCTTTTTAATTACAAAATATTTCATACATTCAAAAAGCATATGGTGATAGGGAACCCAAGGTTGAGTAAGGATAGTGTTGATGTGTTGTGAGTTTGTTAACCATTGTCATAGGGCAACGTGTACTGTTTAATGAGAAACTATTTTGTTCTGTAAACCTTCATCTAAAGTGAGAATAGCAGCACAACTGGAAGACCATAGTCGATGTCACTGAACTGTGCATGTAGAAATTTTTGAAATGGTTTATCTTTGGCTATGTATATTTTCACCAAAAAAAAAAGGGAGAGGGTTGACATGTCATGGGGCTGTTAACCAGTGTCATAAAACAATATGTGTACTACTGTTTCATGAGAAACTATTTGTTCTGTAAACCTTCACCTGAAGTACAATTAAAAAAAAGAAAAAAAAAGCATAGAAAAAAATAAGCACATAGAAAGATGCTCAACTGTTTAGCCATTTAAAAAAAAAACAAAAACCAAACCCGTTGCAATCGAGTGGATTCCAACTCATAGCAACCCTACAAGACAGAGTAGAACTGCCCTGTGGGGTTTCCAAGGAGCAGGTAGTGGACTCAAACTGCCAACCTTTTGGTTAGCAGCCTGAGCTCTTAACCACTGTGCCACCAGGGCTCCGTTTAGCCATTAAAAAAAAAAAACCAAGCCTGTTGCCATCGAGTTGATTCTGACTCATAGCAACTGGGAAGCACAACTCAAAACCACAATGAGATACTACTTCATACTTACCAAAAGACCAAACCTATTGTGGTGGGGTTGACCCCAACTCATAGTGACCCTATAGGACAGGGTAGAACTGCCCCATAGGGTTTCCAAGGAGCAGCTGGTGGATTCAAACTGCTGACCTTTTGGTTAGCAGCCGAACTCTTACTAGGACAGCTATAATCAAAAAGACAGACAACCACAAGTGTTATTGAGGATGTAGAGAAATTTGAACACTCATACATTCTTGGTGGGAATATGAAATGTGAATTTTGCCATTTCCTCAAAATGTTATAGATAAAGCTACCAAAGGACTCAGCAGTTCTACCCCTAGGTAATAGAAACATATATCCACATTTAAAAATCATACAACAATGTTCATAGTAGTATTATTCATAATAGACAAAAAGTGGAAACAACCTAAATGGCCAACAAATAGTGAATAGATTAACATAATGTCATATATCCATAAAATGGAATATTATTCAGCCATAAAAAGAAATGAAGGATTGATAGATGCTACAACAAGTATGAACCTTGAAAACATTACACTAAGTGAAAGAAGCCAATCACAAAAGACCACAGATTGTGAGTCTATATGAAATGTACATCATAGGCAAATCTGTAGAGAGAGAAAATAGATTAGAGGTTGTCTAGGGCTACGAAAAGGAGCCCTGGTCGCTTGAGGTTTAAGAAGTTGTCTGCTAACCAAAAGATCAGCAGTTTGAACCCACCAACCACTCTGGGGGACAAAAGACCTGGCAATCTGCTCCTGTAAAGATTACAGCCTAAGAAATCTTTTGGGGCAGTTCTACTCTGTGCTATATGGTAGTCATGAGTCAGAATTGACTCAATGGCATACAACAACAACAGGGCTACGAAGGGTTGGGAAAGAAACGGCTAATGGGTACGTGGTTTCTTTGAGGGGTTGAAGAAAATGTTCTAGAATTGCTTTTGGTGAGAGTGACACACCTTTTGAATATATTAAAATCATTGAATTGTAAAATCTAAATTGGTGAATTATATGGTATATGCATTATATCTCAGTAAAGCTATTAGAAAATAAATAAAATGAAAAAAATAAAACAAAATGGCGTAAAGAGCATGTAGACACCCATTAACATACCTCCAAGATTTAAAAATATTTTGTTTTCTCATTTTTGTGCCAGATGTTTTCTTAAAGAAACAGAAAGGTACAAAATAAGTTGGAATCTCTGGTCTTCACATGGCTCACCTTCCCCAGAAGTAACCACTAGCATGAAGCTGGTGTGCTTCATTCTCAGGCATGTTTTTTGGTCCTTTTACTACTTATGTGTATATCCATGAACAAAATATGAACTGTTTTGAATGTTTTTGATATTTTACATAAATGATATAATAAAAAAAAGTAGCTTCCACAGCTTGCTTTTTTCAACATGGTGTTTTAAAATGTGTTCATGTAAAGACATGTAGACCTAGTTCGTCTACTTTAACTAACGTATGGTATTCCACTGTATTAAGATAGCACAATTTATCTTTTTTTCTAGTGATTAAAATGCAAGATGTTTCCAAATTTTCACTACTTAAGGAATACTAGATGAAGCTTTCCTTGAACATGTTACTGTGGGCTTGTTTATAAATATTTCCAGTGTTATATAGCTGAAGGTAAAAATTTCTAGATCACAGGTTTTGATCAGTTTAAATAAAGTATAAGCTTATTTCCAAAGCATTTATACCAATTTGCATCCTACTGGCAATGTTTAAGAATGCTATTTCCTCCCACACTGTCCATCACTTGGTATTATCATTTCAAATTTTTGCCAGTCTGGTGGTGGTGAAATGGTATCTCGTTATGCTTTAATTTTGTTTTTGTGAATTCAGTAAGATTGAGCATTTTTAAATGTGTTTATTGCCTTTGGAGTGTTGCTTCTGTAACTGGTTGTATTAATTTCCTAGGGCTCTTGTAACAAATAACCACAAATTGGGTGGTTTAAAACAACAGAAATTTGTTCTCTCACAGTTCTAGAGGCCAGAAGTCCGGATTCAGGGAGCCAGCAGGGGCACATTCTCTTTGAAGGCTCCAGGGGAAGATCCTTCCTTGTCTTTTCCAGTTTCTGGTATTACCAGGAATTCCTTGGTTTATGGCAGCATAACTCCAATCGCAGCCTCTGCCTTCAGATGGTTGGTGACCTCCCTGTGTGTCTCTCTCTGAATCTCCTCTTCTCTTCTTATAAGGTCACCAGTTATATTGGTTTAGGGCCCACTCTACTCAGTGACCTCATGTTAACTAATTATATCTGCAAAGACCCTATTTCCAAATAAGGTCACATTCACAGGTACCAGTGGTTAGGACTTCAATACATATTTCACCCCATAACACTCTTGTTTAAAAGTTTTCCACACTCTTTATTTGTTTTCCCTATACTTTGCTTATTTTTTTGTTTTTCCTATACCTCCCTATACTTGGATTATTTTCCTATTGGGTTATTTATCTTATTCTTATTGACTTTCAGGGACTCTTTATATATTCTGGATAATAATCCTCCGTAAGGTATATGTATTTCAAAAAAAATTACCCAATTTCAGTTTGTATTTTAAGTTTTTTGGAAATATCTTTGTCAGATGCAGATTTAACATTTTTATACCATTAAATTTACCATCTATTTCCTTATGGTTGTGACTTTTAGTGACATGAACATACTCAGCTATATTTTCTAAATGTTTTAAGGTTTTTAATTGGTATATATAGCTCTTAATCCACCTGAAATTTGGTCATATTGTATGAAGTACAGAAATACTTTTATGCTTTTTCTTGAATGGTTGCTTGTCCTACAGCCTTTTCCCTACTGATTTGTAGCTGTCATATAGCAAGTTCCCTAAAAAAGATTTTTTTCTCTTTCTGTATTCTTTTTCTCTCCCCTTGGTCTATTTGTCTTTTTATTGTGCTAATGCAATACTGTTTTAATTACTATACCATTATAAATCTTGCTATCTTGATTTTTTTGTTTTCCTTGTACTCTATCAGCATTGCATTGACCAACCACAGTATAAACTTCTGAAGCAGAATATTTGGGGAAATAAATTTCACAAAATGATAAGAGTTTGGCATTGGCTCTGGAATGTTATTTGGAATAATTCACAGTGGTATGTGTTAGTGACATGTGCAACTATCTGAAAATGTCCTGAATCGTGGCCAACTGCTATGATTTTAGTTTAAAAAAAATTGCCCCTGGACTTTCAGTACTCTATATCTACTGTGTAAAGGTTTTCTTTCTCAACTTGCATAGAATGCCATTAAAACAGTGGTGCTATGAAAGGCATATTAAGCCTCGTTTTTAGCTTTTTTATACATATAATATAAAACTGTGTGTGCATGCAAAAATGATTTCAAAGGTAAAATAATTAAATTCTGGAATAATAAGGCATATACATAATAAAATTATTTTTTATGGTGTGAACATCCATATATACTTTATCTTTAAATGATACTGCAGAAAATTGAATGTGCTGAAATATACAAATAGAAAAACTAAGAATATGGAAAAAGTCTTCCCAAAGTAGTAATTAACATTAATTTAGTAATTAACATTAGTAATTAACATTAATTTTAATAATTAACATTAGTAAAATAGCAACATTTCTAACCCTGAGTTCTTAATAATTGCCTGATGGGAAATTTCATCTGAGTATAGCACCATCAATTAAAACTCAGCATTGCTCAACATGAGTTGCCCATATATCGGTTTCCCCTCTCAGTTTCCTTATTTCTGTCACTGGTACATTGACTTTATAGTTTCCCATGTTTAAACCCTTGGAGTTATCTTTGATTTATTTTACCTCCATATACTCTATCTGTGGTAGGCAGAATAATGTCACCTCCTCCAAAAGATGTCTATATCCTAATCCCTGAAACCTGTGAATATGTGATGTTACATGGCAAGGGGGAATTAAGGTGGTAGATGGAATTAAGGTTGCTAATCAGCCGACCTTAAAATAAACAGATTATCCTGGATTATATGGGTGGATAGGATATAATCACAAAGTTCTTTAAATGTGGAGGAGGGAGGCAGAAGAGTCAGTATTAGAGTGATACAGCTTGAGATAGACTCTACAGACCATTGCTGGCTTTGAACATGGAAGAGGACTATGAGCCAGGGAATGCAGGTACCCCCTCTAGAAGCTGGAAAGGGTAAAGAAATAGATCTTCCCCTAGAGCCCCAGAAGGAATGTAGCCCTGCTAACAATTTGATTTTAGTTCAATGAAGCCCATTTTGGCCTCTGCCCTCCAGAACTGTAATATAATAAATTTGCATTATTTTAAGCCACCAAGTTTGTGGTAATTTGTTACAGCAGCAATAGGAAGATAATACACTATCCAATCGCTAATCACATCTTCATTGATTCTTACTATACCAGTTCTCAAATGTCTTTTTCATCTAAATTTCAAATGGCAGCACTCTAGTTCAGGTCTTCATTTGTTAACTCCTGGATATTTCAATAGAAAAGCAGTAATACAAGGGAATGGTCCTAAATCAAGAGTCAAGAGACCGAAGTTCTAGTCTTTCTCTGCGATTAATTAGCTTGTGACTTCAGGAAACCCTCTGCCAACCTTCCTTGCCCCCACTCCCAATATACAACACACACATTATTGGAAAAAAAGTAAATTAAATAAGATTGTTATTAAATTTGTTTTTGGTCTTGTTAGTCATTGTATGGTCTGTTTTTCTCTTGCTTCCTCATGTCTTCAATCCATTCTATACATCAGTCCAGAATATTCTTCTTAAAACCTACATGGTATAGATCACATTCTTATGTAGAAACTTGCATTGATTTTTCACTGCTTACAGGTTAAATAAATCCCTGTTAAAGACCTTTTATGATTTTCCTGCTCTCCCTTATCTCTCCAACATTTTTTTCTTCCCAAAGTTTCCTACCCACTTTAGCAAAACAGGTCTCTCATTCCTCACACATGGCCTGTTCAGGCTCTTCCTCCTTCCTGCAATATCCATCCCACTTGCATCTACTTACCTGAGTCCTGCTCTTTCTGTGTTGTTGTTGTTGTTGTCAGGTGCCATCAAGTTGGCTCTGACTCATTGTGACCATATGTATAACAGAACAAAACACTGCCAGGTTCTGCACCATCCTCACGATCGGTGTTATGCTTGAGCCCATTGTTGCAGCCACCATGTCAACCCATCTCATCGAGGTTCTTCCTCTTTTTCACCAACCCGCTACTTTACCAAGCATGATGTCCTTCTCCAGGGACTGGTCCCTCCTGATAACATGTCCAAAGTACATGAGAAGTCTCTCCATCCTTGCTTCTAAGGAGCATCTGGCTGTTCTTCTTCCAAGACAGATTTGTTCTTTTCTGGCATCCCATGGTATATTCACTATTCTTTGCCAATACCCTAATTCAAAGACATTGATTCTTATTTGGTATTCCTTATTCATTGTCCAGCTTTCGCACGCATATGAGGTGATGGAAAATACCATGGCTTGAGTCAGGTACACCTTAGTCCTCAAAGTGACATGTTTGCTTTCTAACACTTTATAGACATCTTTTACAGCAGATTTGCCCAATGGAATATGTTGTTTGATTTCTTGACTGCTGCTTCCATGGGTGTTGATTGTGGATCCAAGTAAAATGAAA
>NW_004444120.1:4785316-4786664 GCF_000243295.1 Trichechus manatus latirostris
TCTCCTCCACAATTAGTGCCTACTGTGTTTCTGAAATTAAATTATGATGAGAACTAATAAACGAATTAAATTTTTGAACTCGATACTTAGGATTGAGGATGGTAAAGGGCTGATAGAAGAAGAATAAAGGAAACTAGCTCAAAGAGGTAAAGTTTTGCTTTTAATTGTCTGAAGGGAATGGGGAACAAATGTGTTCAGAACTAATTTGGTACTATCTTGCATTATTATTTCTCTATTTATGGGTATGTCTTGTCCCTCAAGGTATAAGCCCTTAATAACAATACTGATATTTCTTTATATTCCCATAATTAAGAAAAAAATTTTCATCTTACCAACTAAAGCTACTTACTTGTTTGCTCAGTGTCATAATATATGAATTATAATGATATTAACATACAAAATCCAGTTTTAGTTTCCTCAATTCATGACGTATATGAAATGCTTAGAGGAGTTAATCATTGAGTTTATTAATCAAGTATTCATTAAAAGGCTACTTGTGCTCAGTATATGTTAGCCAAATAATCCCTAATGCTGGACCATATAGTCTCTCATGTACTCACACTTACTGGCCTCCAAAGCCCACTTCCCTAGCAGCACTTTTTGGTATGTGCCAAGCATGACTCATAGTCCTCTAATCCCTCCTGAAATTCTCTGGTTCCTAGGAGGGAATTTCTCCTACTAGTGGTCCAAAGCCTACTTCACTGCAAGCTGTACAGTCAAAGCCACATCCCCAGAGATGTCAGCCTTAGCCAGGGGCAGGGCAGCAGCCTTGAACCCTTCCAAGAGGTGCTGAAATTGACCTCCTCTCATTTTCCAAACTCATGAGCAATTTCTTAAGAAATGGAATGTAATATAAGAATTAATTTCTATGGTGGTAAAGTGTTTTGGAAAAAGAGAGCAAGAATGGTTGCACAATTTAAAGAACGTAAACGGTGTTACTGGATTGTACATGTAGAAATTGTTGAGATAGAGTATGTTTTGTTAAAGTTAAAATAAATAAATAAGAATTTCTATCCTGTAACTTTATGAAACATTTTTAGACTTCCTTAATTTAGTTAACTCAGAATAGCAGTTAGGTCCTTTGCTTGAAACTCTCTGTTCAAACCATCTATTCAGTCAATATTTGCAATTCTGATGATAGCATCATTTCCATGAGTTTCCATAACTGCCATTTTATTCTGAAACCAGAACTCCTATCTGAGCTACTTATAAGTCTACACTGCATGATTCTAACAGCTGAGTTGTTATGATGGAGGTGAGTTCTTGGCTCAAATCTGAGGTGATGATTTAATCCAGCATGAACCTGAATGCTTGGTCTGAAGTCCCAGATACTATGTCAACACAAATC
>NW_004444120.1:4787713-4788646 GCF_000243295.1 Trichechus manatus latirostris
TGATATAGACTAAGCCTTATATGGGCACCTGCAAATCCCCTTTCTTCCAAGAATCCTCATTTCTTTTCTTTTCTATCCCTCGACACTGTTGCCCTCAGCCATACCACCTGGCTCTGTCCTGAAAGAGCAAAGGTGGGTTGATTTCTCCTTACAATCCTTCATGAAAGTAGGTTTGGGTGTTTCAGATTCTTCAGAGTGGAGTAAATATAAGATAAACAAACGTTTCTTTTTCTAACACTGGTCAATCTTCAATGCAAAATTTCAATGTACAGTTATGTTAAAAAGAACCAGAGCTGAACAGATAGAAGGAAATAAAGGGATGAAGACAGACTGCCGTGTCCTACCAGAGATACACAAAACAGCTAGATATAGCAGATACAGAGGCCCAGAGTCTTGGAGCCCAACTCAGAGTGATCCAGGCTAAATAATGGTGAAAACTCTGACTGGCCTGAGTCTCTAGGCTTAAATGGGGCAATTGTTTTAGGAAGATAGCTACCCTGAATGGGTTGTCAGGCTTTGAGGAAGTTGTCTGGGAATGTCTGAAGTAGCTCAATCCAGCCTTTATAACAGTAGAGAATACAGAAGGAGTGGGGCTTGTGGGATGTAGGCAAAAGTCTGACCAATGCATGAGACTTCCATTGTAAATGACAATGGAAGATGGATTAACAGTGAGTATAAAAACTAAAAAAGGGAGCAAACATAAAAGGACAAACATTGTAGGATCCTGCTTACATAAAATATCTAAAAGAGGCAAATACATAGGGACAAAAGTTTATTAGTAGTTAGTTACCTGGGACTGGGGGGAAGAGAGGAATGTGGAATTATTGATTTAAGTGGTACTGAGTTTCTGTTTAGGGTGATGAAGAACTTTTGGGAATAGATAATGGTGATGGTTACATAACATGGTGAATGTAATTAATGTCACTGACTTTT
>NW_004444120.1:4788746-4809612 GCF_000243295.1 Trichechus manatus latirostris
AAAAATAATCCAAGTGGCAAATTTTTTTGTTGTATATATATTTTTTTAAATAATATTTTATTATTTTTTTGGTGAAAGTTTACACAGAAAGTTAGGTTCCTATTTAACAGTTTCAACACAAACTGTTCAGTGACATTAGTTACACTTTTCACAATGTGTCAACGTTTTCTTTAACCGTGTTCTGGTTGTTCCATTTCCAGTACTCTAGCTTCCCTTATCTTCTCATCTTTGCTTTAGAGTAAATGTTGACTTTTTGGTCTGATACAGGTGGTTTTTAGCAGAGTACTGTACTTATGAGTAATATCCTTTGTTTTGTGTTCCACTCTGTTATTTCACTAAAGGGTGGTCTCGGGATAGCTTCAGTTCAAGGTTTGAAGAGTGTCTCAGGGAGATAGTCTCAGGGAATCCTCTGGTCTCAACTGGTCCAATTAGTCTAGACTTTTTTAAGAATTTGAGTTTTGTTCTACATTTTTCTCCCATTCTATTCAGGACCATCTATTGTGATCCCAGTCAGAACAGTCAGCGGTGGTAGCCATGCTCCGTCTAGTTCTTCTGGTCTCAGGGTAGATGAGGCCATGGCTTGTGTAGGCTATCAGCCTTGTAGACTTGTTTCTTCTCTGAGATTTTGGTTACCTTATTACTCTTTTGCTCCTGACAAGTGTATACCAATAGTTACATCTTAGATGGCCACTCAGAAGCTTTTAAGACCCCAGACACCACTCACTTCACTAGGATGCAGAATATGAACTTTGTGAAGTATATTATGCCAAATGACTGCATTGTCCCATGAGATTATAGTCCTAAACTTTCAAACCTAGAAGGTGTTGGGTTATGTCTGAGGAGTATCTGTGGTTGTGACTTCAATAAATGTATTTGCCTGCACACAACATATCTGTACTTACACATAGATACTCCTATCTGTTCTCACATATTTATACACCTGTGCCTATTGTATACCTATACGTCTATACCCATCCATCTGTGATCACACACTCATTTTTTGGTCTTTGTTGGAGTTGTCACCACATTATATAGTACAGGCGTCCTTTTCTCCTGAGCGCTGCTCAGCGATGTCATTAACTTTGGTCGTGCTGTGCTCACTGCACCCACATTCGGTACCACTTTTCCTATCACTGAAAATAACAAGTACAGTATCTATAATCTAAAGCCTGTTTCCTCCTCTCCTTACCTCTCCTTGATAACCACCAATGAACATTGGTTTCTTTATATATATATATATATTCCTGTCTTCTTATAAAAGAGGGATCATACAATATTTGTCCTTATGTACTTGACTGATTTCACTTAGCATTATGCCCTCCAGGTCCAGCCATGTTATGTTTTACAGACTCATTATTGTTCTTTATAGTTGCATAGTATTCCTTGTTTGTATGTAGCACATATTGCTTATCCATTCATCCGTTGATGGACAATTTGTTGTTTCCGTTTTTTTTGCTATTGTGAATAATGCTGTAACGAACATAGGTGTGCATATCTATGTCTGTTCATGTCACTACTTTTAGGTCTTTAGAGTATATACCAAGAAGTGGGATTTTCTGGATCAGAGGGTAGTTCTATTGCTAGTTTTTTGAGGAGGTTCCATACTGTTTTCCATAGTTGTTGTACCATTTTAGAGTCCCACCAGCAATGCATAAGCATTTCAATCTCCCCACATCCTTGCCAACATTTGTTGGTATCTGTTTTTGTTTTTAATCAGTGCCATTTTAGCCAGGATGAGATGGTGTCTTATTGTAGTTTTGATTTGCATCTCTCTAATGGCTAATGATTGTGAGCATCTTTTCATGTGTTTGTTGGCTGCTTGCATGTCCTCTTTAGTGAAGGTTCTTCTCATGTACTTTGCCCAATTTATAATTGGGTTGCTTCTCTTTCTGTTATTGAGTTGTTGAAGTTTTCTATGAATTTTAGAGATTAGATCCTTATCAGATAAAGTAAAAAAGAAAAAATGGAAGAGAGGCAGATACACACGTTTCCAGGAAATGTTGACAGTAGCTCAAAACAAGTAAAACAGCTTAGAATGAACTGTCTTAAACCAGTAAAAGTCCTAATATCAGAAGAAGAAGCCCGGATGGCCCAGTGGTTAAAGTGATCGACAGCTTACTGAAAAGTTGGCAGTTCATAACCACCAGTGGCTCCACAGGAGAAAGATGTGGCAGTCTGCTTCCAGAGAGATTTACGGCCTTGGAAACTATAGGGTTGCTGTGAGTCAGAATTGACTCAATGGCAGTAGGTTTTTCGGTTTAATATCAGAATGTAAACTCTTTAAGAGCAAGAACCTAGGGCTCTTGGGTGAGACTCACTCTACAGTGTTGTTGGCTATGCCAAGAAAGCAAGGCCTTCATGATCTTTACCTGGGCCATTTTTCAGGATTGTGTTTGCAGCAAGCAGCCTTGAGGAATAAGTTAATTTCTTTCCCCAGACAAAAAGCAGGCTTGTTACTCTTCACTCTAAAGGTGATAGATTCCCCAAGCCCAGTGATCCTCTCCTATAATGTAACCAAATGTGTGTGTAGGCATCCCCTGTGCGATCCCCATGGGATTTGGGGTTATAGGGAATTGACACAAACAAACATGAAGCCCATGCTGCCTGCTGTGCCCTGAGTAATAAAGTCTTTGTCTCTGACTCAGATGTCTCATGTCTTCTGCCAGTATCAACAACACAGTTACAAACTATCTTATTAGCTTGTAAATAGAGCAAAATCCCAGACCACAGTTCCTGACAGCTCTGTCCCTAGCTTCTAGAATAGTACCTGGCAGATTGGTCACTCAATTTATTAGATGAGTCCCTTACTTAATAAATATTATAATCCAGTTTACCTTAATATTATCCTCATTTATGAGCATTAAATTAGTCAATATGTACTTGTGAAATTACATGGTGCATAATTTATTCTTGATTAAACATTCATACTAGGTGTTCACTGCTGAAATTCAAATAAAATGGAGTTGATGGTATTCCCATTAAGAAAAACTTCTAATAATTTCTGAATATTTGTCAAATCATATGTTAATCAGTTACCATAGAATGATATTTGAGAAAAAGCATCAAAATCTTAATTGCATTACATGTCATATATTGTAAATGCATGTGTTTAACATAAAAACATTCACTTTATGAAGATAGTGAAAACCAATCAATAAAGGAATGAAAAAAGGCCTATCACCATTAATTTTTCAGTGTATCCAGACCAGGCTCCAGATTAGGAAGCTGGGAAAATAAACAACTCAATTTTCCCCTTCACCCTAAAGAAGGCATTGGTCCCAGGTCTCCTGAGGCTATTTCCTTTAAGACCTCGGGGATAAGCCTTCTCACTGTATCTGTAACTGAATTATTGATAAAATAAATAACCTCTGGCTTGCAATACCTTTCAACAGAACCTTTATCTACTTATAAGAATAAAAACGTTTAGAATTGGCTAACATTTACAGGCCATGTGCCTCAGTCTCTGTGCTGTGTACCTTCACATACACAGTGATGCATTGTCTCTCAGGAACACAAGGTCCGTGTTAAAAAGTCTCTGTAAATTGATTCATTGTATTTTTCTCAATATGTTGCAATCCCTTTTGCATTTGAGCTCCACACCTTTCTAAATACTTAGTAACTTGTGGAAAAGGCAACTCCCCCCACCCCATGGAGAACTTCCTTTTACTTTCAAATAATGTGAAATTATGAACTACCAACAGTAACATAAGTAGCCCTGAACAAAACCTCAGTGAACAAAATGAATCATCAATGTTTAGGACAAATCTTTAAAAATGGTGATTACCCTCACATGATCTAACTGAATAATCTTCTCTAGATGTCTAAAATATATATTGAAGATAAACATTCTTATTATAAAGAGAGAGTAAAATAGGACCCTATAGATAACCTCACTACACTTCTTTTTTTTTTTTTTTTACCATCACTCGTTCTCCAAATAGAACCCTGGTAGTGCACTGGTTAAGCATTTGGCTGCTGACCAAAAGGTAGGCAGTTTGAATCCACCAGCCGCTCATTGGAAGCCCTATAGGGCAGTTCTACCCTGTCCTATAGGGTCACTATGAGTTGGAATTGACTTGATGGCAACAGGCTTGGGCTTTTCCAAACAAGCCACTCCCATAAGATTCTGAAGCCTTGGGACTTGGACTAATATGGTCCTTAAAATCTCATTTTTATAAATGAATGTCAAAAAAATAATTTAGATTTTTCAGATAATTCCATTAGGCTGAAAAAAAAAATCCCTTTGAAGAAAAAGAAATGAGGATGTTGGTGAATTATCCTAGCAGATTTTCTCACCTAGTAACAATGCAAGACTTACTAAAATGTGTATATATTTTCAATGTCATCACATACCAGTATAATACACAAACATTATGCAGATTTGCCTCATTTATGCTCTGAAACAGGATTTTCAAGGATGATCAATGATCTTCTTACAGGTAAATATAATTATCCCATTGTTCTTAAGCTTTCTATGTCATTGCTAATCATACTCACTGTCTTAGTTATCTAGTGCTGCCATAACAGAAATACCCCCCAGGTGAATGGCTTTAACAAACAGAAGTCTATTCTCACACAGTTTAGGAAGCTAGAAGTCCAAATTCAGGGCGACACCTCTAGGGGTAGGCTTTCTCTGTCAGTTCTGGGGGAAGGTCCTTGTTATCAATCTTCCACTGGTCTAGGAGCTTCTCAGTACAGGGACCCTGGATCCAAAGGACGTCCTCTGCTCCTGACACTTCTTTCTTGGTGGCATGATGTCCCTATCCTCTCTGCTCAGTGTTCTTTTTTATATCTCAAAAAAGATTGACTCAAGATAACAACCTAATCCTGTAGATTGAGTCCTGCCTCATGTACATAACTGCCTCTAACCTGCCTCATTAACATCACAGAGGTTAGGATTTACAACACATGGGATAATCATATCAGATCACAAAATGGTGGACAACCACACAATACTGGGAATCATGGCCTAGCCAAGTTGATACACACTTTTAGGGGATAAAATTCAATCCGTAATGCACACTTTATTGAATGTCCTTCATTCTCTCACTTAATACATATTATAATCATCTCTTCACTAGTCTGTCACCACCACTGAGGGACTGAAGATCCCTGTTAGTAGACTAATTCTTATTCCTTTAAGAATGTTTGTATAACTGAGCCCACCCCAGTGCTTGGAATATATTAGATAATTAATAAATGTTAATTGAATTGAATAAATAAATAAATTTTTCCCCCTATATTCAGTCCTCAACTTAGAGATCTTTTGTCTCTACATTCATTCCTTTGGATTTCACATATATATGAAAATTCCCCAAATATATCCGTCCATTCATCTTCTCCCTCTGAATTCGAGGCCTTTCAGCTCAATTGCCACTGGATATTTCTCTCGAGTCTGTCAACTCAGCAGGTCTAAAATGAAATACGTTTCTACAAATTAAACTCCTTTTCCAAACTGAAATTAAATAGATATTTTTTGAATACCCCTATGTACAAAGCACTGCACTGGGCACTGCAGGTATTATAAATGAGAGGAAACCACAGTCTCTGCCCTCAAGATGTGTATAGGTTCTTGGGAAATGAGCATATCCAGAGCATAGTATGACGAGTATTACAAGAGAAGTACTAATTAAAGGCTGCAACTCCTAGAACTATCCCACAGAATTGACTATTTGGGAAGCAGTAAAGTTTCATGTAGAGCTAGACATGGACTTCAAAACAATTCTCCAACATGCTTTGCTCCACTTTTACCACTGGTTCACCCATTTGTTCTTCACCATTGGCCTCAGTGCTGTAATTGTATATTAAGTTTTTGGCTACACTTCTTGGATCCTGACCTACTTTCACAGTTGTTCCACTTTCTTGGCTTCAGCATGCTGGAGGGTGTCGCTGTACCTCCCCAATCTCTGTCTCTTGCTGCTCTGGAGCTTGGCATCCTGACTGCCTTCCATGCTCCCATCCTGCCTCAGATTGCTTCTAAATGAAATGTATGTTAAGAGGGAGGAAAATCATATTTGGCTTGTGAAATCAGGAAATATCTTAAGAAAGAACATTTAATTTAACTATTGAAGAATGAGTTTGATTTTAATAGGTCCAGAGAATTGGAAGATTATTTAAAGTAGAGGGATTAGCATGAGCAAAGTCACCAGAGAAAACCTAAAGACATATTCTAGAAAGAATGGACAGAGCAGTTTGATGTGCTCGGGACTGTTTGGTTCCCAGCTTCTTCCTTAGTCCTCTACTCAGAAATATACCCATTTGATCCATATTATTCTCACCCTCAAGGACTAATCCTGATATTAGAGAAAAGAGAATAATATTGCACAGTAAAAGGGAGTAAATAAAGATACAGTAAAATAGAACAGGCAATAGTTTGATGGGATAGCAGCATTGCCCAAAGGCAGCCTGGGGTTGTTGTTATATAAAATGATTTCACATTCATCAGCCTGACGCAGGACAATCAAGGGGTTTTGAGTAACAAAATAACAGAATAGCAGACACTCGGAAGAGTCTTTTGATGAGCACTTACCAGGTGAAACCTATTCTCCTAGCTACCCTGAGTTCCTTTCTCTTCCCATGCAGTAGTATCAGAATTCAGGAACTCTCCGTGTTGGCCAATTGGCACTGTTAACGGTAGGAGTCTCTGCTGAGGCAGTGGTATTCCACATGATAAATGGCATTGTCCTGATGCTTTTGATGTCACCAACTTAGCCTCTTCTTCTAATCTCTCTTTCTTCAGAGACTACTGCTCCACCACACTACACCCATGCTGCCCTGCTCTCAGCTGTGTGGTCTTTTGCCACAGGCTGGGTCCCCACTTTATAAACCCAACTGTGTGTTGTGGAGATGAACATATAGGGTGGAGGACTATTATAGCCTAGAAGAGGGGAAAAGTGAAAAATAGTTTTTAGATAAGGTAGAATTTGTCCTGAGCATTGAAAAATGAGGAAGGCAGAGGTTAAAAGGCAGAAAAGATAAAGGAGAGTTTTCTGAGTTTGAATAAAAATGGCAACTATGGTTAGGGAACACTGAGCCTCTGTTAAGGGTGATGGAAAAATTGGGGAATGGTTAATGGTGATAGTTGAACAACATGATGAATATATTTAATGTCATTGAACCGTACATGTGAATATTGCTGAAATGGAAAATTTTTTGTTACCTATACATTTACCACAATTTTTTTTAAAAAAAGGCAACTATAGAGCAATGGCTTAGCAAGGGTATGGAGCCCCCAAGAGCAGTCTCGAAGTTGTACCCCTCTCCAATTTCAAGATGAATAAAAGTTGATAGCAGCCACACGTCGGTAGAAATACCTTCCCCCTTCTTGTGCGGCTGCCTTAGTCAGGCGCCTTTCATATCTGTGGTGCCTCAGAATAGCATTCTGTTCCTTGTCTGCCCCTCCCCTTGGACTTGTGCCCTGGGCAAGTGCTCCCTCTGCCCCCACCCCTTGCTATGCCTCTGCAAAGAGTTACAAGTAACCTTGGGAGTAACCCAGGAGACAAAGATTCATGTAAGAACCAGGGACATTGTATTTTGTGTTGGAGTGTTTTGTTTTTTTTTTTTAACAAAAGGAAGAAATAACATGTTTTATAAAGCTGTAATACTTTCTCTTTTCTCCCTTATTAAAGAGAGTTGATAGTTATCTTTAGTATGAACTGAAAATCTTCTTCACGCCAAGAAGGGAAGGCACACTTTTAAACTAGAATAGGCAGTAAGACATTTATCACAGTGGTTCAAGATACTCCAGGCACTGTTAATTCATTTGCTTTGGGAGCCAGTAGTGTGGTTGGCAGTTCAAACCCAACCACCGGCTCCATGGGAGAAAGACTGGCCATCTGCTCCCATAGAGATTACAGCCTAGAAAATTCTATGTGGCAGTTCTACTCTGTCACGTGGGGTCACTATGAGTCAAAATCGGCTCGATGGCACCTAACAACAGTAACAGTGTGTTCTTTGATTGGGTCAGAGCCAGCCTGAATGGAGTCTTCGTATGAGTAAGGAAAAGGTGCCCCTTCATCCAAGCAAATGTAGCCCCATCCAGGCACATAGCTTGGCAAGTCAAGTGAGAGTTAGACTTAACCCTACTTGCCCCCTTAGCCAGGTGCCCTTGTGTAGTGCACAGTCTGTACTAAAAAACCAGGCAGCCCTTAGCTTTAGAAGGTCAAGTAAATACCTATCTACATTTAAAGTGAATGTGGGAGGCCTCACCTCTCTCTTCTGCCTGCCTTGAGAATAGGTAAAGGTTTCAAATGACAATTAGTCTATTTTCTGATGCAATGAGACATAAGCCTGGATTCCCCACCCCCATGCTTATTTTTCCTCCTCTGTTTGCTTGAGATTACATTACTTGTAGCCTTGAGTGTTTAAAAGGAAAGCTCAAACCCATTTATTCAATGTCACAATCAATACTGATCGCAAGGCTTTCTACTGGAATAGGTTCTCTGTAGGGAGTGTTCACTGTGGCTTTCAGGAGTTCAGCGAGAATTTATGAGCACAATTCTTTTTTCAGTTAGAAAGGAAACACATTCAAGATGTACTAAAATAGCTGAAAAGAAGTGTAGTGCCCTACTTTATGAGCACAAGATGAGCTTGTATTTACTAGACAAAGAATTTATAGCTGGGAGAAGTAGTTTTCAGCTTGTAAGAATTTCTAACTATCTTTCAACCCACTCCAATAGCACAATGTAGAACATTAGTTTGTGAGAGACTCTGAAAAATGATAAGGTCACAGAAAAGTAGATTATAACATTCAATTACTGGCTTTGTCAACTAATAATATTACCTTGTATAATTTAATTCAATTTATAAAGAGCCACTTAAAATACATTCTGCCATTACATATAGTGAGATATAACTTCATAGATAGGTTATTACAGTAGAATGTAATAAACCACACTTTCTACTCAAAGATTTGTTATGAGAATCAAAAGAAAATGTGGCCCAGATGTATTTTTTTAGCTTACCTAATTGTAAGACAAGATGAAGCATTTTATACTTTGTGGCGTCTTTTAATCAGATGAGAAATTAATATCCTGGGTATTTTGTTTTGTTTCTGATACTTATTTTCAATCACATGTAAGGCGAGCAACAATTTTTTTTAAGTTGTAAAACATTTAAAAATTTTATGGTAGAGTTTACTGTTTAAAACAAACAAACAAAAAAATTGGACCCAATGGTAATACCTTGTAGTAGGACATTGATCATACCACTTCATATTTTGGCATTTTGTTTTCCATATATTTGAGATGGATATTTTAATCCCCATTACCCTAGGATCTACTGTGTTAAAATGAAAGCAATAATAGCCTCAGAAAGATTAGACAGAGTAGATGCTTTACTTTCTCCCTAACATAAATTCTTCACTTGGGTGTCCTTCCTGTCTTATGAATAGGTCAGGCTCAGTCCTAAAAGCAAACTGTTGTTGTTGTTGAATGCCATGGAGTTGATTTCAACTCAGAGTAACCCCATGTGACAAAGTAGAACCGTCCCATAGAGTTTTCTTGGCTGTAATCTTTATGGAAGCGGATTGCCAGATTTTTCTCCTGCAGAGCTGCTGGGTGGGTTTGAACCACCAACCTTTTAATAACTGAGTGCTTAACAGTTCCCATCCTTGAATGTCTATTTCTTTACACTCTAAGTGCTCCAAATCCTACCTATAACCCAGACCTTGCTCAAACCTCTCTAAAAGCCCTTCCCAATCCATTGTCCCGCTTTTGTGTTCCCATATTACTTATATCCGTATAGTCGTTTAACTAATTTTAATGCACTCCTATGCCATCTTATAGTATGACTATCTAATATGTATGAGCTTTGTTTCCCTAGCAACGCTCTAAGTCCCAGAATAGGATATGAAGCTTATCTCATTTTTGTTTCCTTATAGAGCTTGGAGTAGAGCTGAGTACAGAATTGGTGCTACTCTATTTAATTCAGTAAATTTGAATCAGCTTCCCTCCAACATACAGATTGTACAGATTACTGGGATGTTTGGTTACCTGGCTGATCTTTACCCACACATACAACTCCTCACCTGCAACTACAAACAGTAATTTTTTTTTTCACACCATCACTCGCCAGATTTCATCACCCTTTAACTATAGTCTATCGCTTACCTCAGCTAAAGGACAAGACTCATAAAACTAAAATATGTTAAAGGAAATTTTTATCAAGATTCACTTCCACGAAGAGACTTATTAATAGTCTGGAAATTAAAAGTTTTTGAGAAAATGTAATCAGTATGATGATATGTGAACATAGAACAAATGTGGACTACCTCAACAAATCCATGAAAAGGTGAAGTAAGGAGGAATTCTTAGAGTTTTGAAGAGCAATTAGGATATATTGGAGCCCTGGTGGCACAGTGGTTAAGAGCTTAGCTGCTAACCAAAAGGGCAGCAGTTCAAATCTACCAGCTGCTCCTTGGAAATCCTATAGAGCAGTTCTACTCTGTCCTATAGGGCTGCTATCAGTCAGAATTGACCCAACGGCAATGGGTTTGGTTTGGTTTGGAGCATTTACTGTAAGTCATTTTAAATCCTCATAATGACTCTTGATGGGGTACTATCATCTTTATTTTGCAGAGGAGGAAATTGAGTCACAGAGAGGTAAAGATGCACAGTTAATTCATGACAGAGCTGGTAGTCAAATCCAGACAATTTGCCATCAGATCTGGAGTTTGGTGTTAGAACACCCTTTAAACCATTAAGGTTGACATGTTGGTGGCAACTACTGTACACTCAAACATACCTACCTAATATTGGCTTCCAGGCAAATTTACTCAAAACCACTTTGATCTGAACTTCTTCCACAGCTGATCTGGGCACCGACTTTTTGAGATGGACACACCCAAAGGTGGCCATCAATGAGTTATGCCATGGTATAATCTCCTTCCCTTGAGTGGGAGGAGAGGACCTGTAACTTGCTTCTAACCAACAGGATATGGCAAAGCTGATGGGATGTCACTCTTGTGATTTGCTACATTATGTAATATTCTGTCTTAGCAGACTGGAGAAAGAGACTCTCCTGCTGGCCTTGAAGAAGCAAACAGCTATGCTATGAACTGCCTGTGGAGAGGATTACATGGCAGGGAACTGCGGGTGACCTCTAGGACGGGTGAGTGATTTCCAGCCAATAGCCAGCAAAAAAGCCAAGAGTCTTAGTCATACAGCCATAAGAAATGAATTCTACCAACAGCCTGAATCAGCTTGGAAGAAGATTCTTTCCTATTTAAGCTTTCATATGAGATCACAGCCCACTTGATAACTTTGATTGCAGACTTGTGAGACTGAGGTAGGCATAATTCTAAGATAGTCCAAAGATTACTTATTCCATGATATACGCAGATCTTCTCCCAGTTATTCAAGCAAATCTAGGTGCAGCTGTGAAGGGATTTTTCAGTGTAATTAAGGTTCCAAATCAGACCTTAACAGGGTGATTATCCAACGTTGGCCTAACCTAATCAAGTAAGCCATTTAAAGGACTTGGGACCTTCCTTAAGAGATCTGAAGTGTGAGTGGGATTCAACACAAGAGAGATTCTCCGTTGCTGGCTTTGAAGATGGAAGGGGCCACGTGGCAATGAATGCAGGAGGCCTCTGTGAGGTGACAGCATCTCCCTACCTACCACCAACAGGAAATGGGAACATAGTTTCTACACCCACTGGACCTGAATTCTACTTGGAAGAGAACCCTGAGCTTGAGATGAGTTGTAGCCTGGCCAACGTCTTGATTTTAGCTAGCTATTTGAGATGGTGGTCGTTAAGGTTGCCTGTCAACTTGGCTGGGCCGTGATTCTCTAGTTTGGCAGTTCTGATGTAGTTTGGCAGTCATATAATGATGTAATCACTTCCATGATGAGATCTGATATAATGTGATCACCTCCATGATGGGATCTGCTATGAGAAGCCAATCAGTTGAAAGGGATCAAATATAGGTGGACTTTCTGGCAAGGCTTGTGGCTTTTGTTTGCTCTTTTGTTGAATTTTTTTTCCCATTGAGCCTCTAAAATACAGAACTTCTTCCACCATCATCAAGGTGATCAGGTAACATTTGCAGGAAAAAGTTTTCACCATCTATAACAAGTGAAAAATACTGTGCAATACTGTACTGAAGCACAGCACAGCCAAACTATCCCTTGAATATCTATAAGAATCTGGAATCAGAATCGAAGTCAGTAAATTTTACCTGAATACCTAAGGATTGGTGTAGAAACAATTTAAGTTACTATCCTGACTCTTAAAATGTAGAATTTATGTTTTAAATTATTCTACAATGTAGCTATTTCTCCAGTTTCCCAAACTCTCACTTACTAAGGTCCAAGGATTCTGAGATCATGGGAAAGATTTCTCATCCTGAATCATAGAACTTGGCAGCTGTGAATTTGTTTCTCATGTATATAAGATGATCTCTGTGTTGATTTAAGCAATGCTTAAATTTCTGGCCTATGTATTGTAGATAATTTGAGGATCAACTCCAATGTTTTAGGATATGTTGCAATGTGAGTAAGTGTGTGTTGTCTGAAATTTATAAGTTCTTCTAAAGTTTAAAGTGTCTCACTTTCTCTTTTAACCCTTTGGTGATCCAATTATTTTCTCCTTTGAATTTTTTCGTTGATACCATGTGTTTTCACTAACGGAAAGCATGCAGATTAAAGGAACAATTCAGACCAGTTCAGAATTTTATTATGAGTTATGGATTTTGATATCCATTATCTGAACTCACATATATCCCAGAGGACTCCATGCTACTCATTATCTGGGATCACATATATCCCCGCGGATGCTAGGATGTAGTAAATCCTACTGATAGGAGTCAATGAATGGGTGGTCAGAATAACTTACAGGAGTACAAGTCTCTTGAAAAGTACCTTTGCAATGCATTATTCCTTATTGGAAAGACATTACTTGCTGTTCCGAAGCTGGAAAATAAGGGAGCCAGTAACATCTGGAAAAAATGAACGGCATAAAGGAGAAAATGGCCACTACGACTGAATGACGACTGTCAATAGCTTATTCTCGCGGTAAGTAACATCGTCATGAGAACACAGTAACCGGGAAACATGGAAGAGGCTCATCTGACAGAAATAAAGGCAAACCTGTCAACAGTTTAGAAAATTTGCATTCTGGAGACATCACCCTAAGACAATGCTCGATCTACACAAAAATGAGGCTCCCACTCAGGATTTTTGAGTTTCATGCATTTCAAAAGGCTCCCACCTTGAGGTTAAATGCGTTAAAATAGGGTTACCTCCTTTCCAAAGAACTCTAGAGGCATAAAAAAATGTTTGGAATACTGTATGTCCCATGAGTCACCAAAAGGTTAAGAGGGTTATGCATCAAATTGCTATTATTCGAGATCTATTTGTATGACCCCAGAGGTGGCTTTGTATCATTAATAAAAATAAATAATTCTCATATCCATTTTTGATGGACATTTTAGTGCCTTGAATTTTATTAAAAGTTACAAGTGATCTTGACTGTTCCAGAATTTCAAGTATTCTAATTGAAAAGGGTGCATTTAAATTTACTCTTTGACATAGAATAAAGATTCAACATGCAATTCTCATGATTGTAACTATCATTTGAGCATTATAGAAAGGTACATTGTAAAGGAAATGATTTTCTTTTTCATTAGAAACGCATTTGAACAGTGGACAATGATACTTTTTCAACTTTGTGCTGGCAAAAGGCAGGGAGGGTGGGATGTTCCAGAATTTTTACTCATGTAAAATATTTATTTGTCATCACCTGGAGTTACATTTAACCTTTATAAGAAAAAGTAAATTTTCTGAAGCAGTGAGTTGTTTTATGTTGGCTATGAGCTTATTGGAAACCCTGGTGGTGTAGTGGATAAGAGCTACAGCTGCTAACCAAAGAGTCAGCAGTTCAAATCCACCAGGTGCTCATTGGAAATCCTATGGGGCAGTACTACTCTGTCCTATTGGTCACTATGAGTCAGAATTGATGCGATGGCAATGGGTTTTTTTTTTTTTTTTTAGCTTATTATAATTAAGATTTTCTTTTTTAGCAGGCATATTTGCTTTTGAATGGGAAAAAAGTTGAATATTTTAGTTAAACAAGAATGTTTTCTAGCTTCTTTTTTTTTTATTTTTGCTAAAAACATCAACTACATTTGCTATTCAAATCTCTAGTTCTGCCCTTATAAGTTACTCTCTGTTTGTTCTGATAATATACTGATAATATACTACTTTAGAAAGGTAGGGTTTTTGTTTTGTTTGGGGGGGTATGGAATTTTTTGCTTATGGAAATATTATCTGTAGAAATTGACTGTTAGTTAGGAATTTACATAAGTTTGTATACTGATGCCCACCAAAAAGGTTAGTTTGCAATTTAATACAAAGAATATAGAAGAGCGTTACCCTTTGAAGATGTGGACTATCAAAGGTGTTTTCATTAAATGTTGAGAAATAATGTCCTATTAGGATGACCTAGTGGCCTACAAGATCTCTTTTTCTCTAAGTTTTGTACTTGAGGTAGAAGGGCTGGACTCTATGACCAAAAACCAAACCCATTGCTGTGGAGTCAACTGCAACTCACTGCAGCACTGTGTGTTACAGAGTAGAAGTGCTCTATAGGTTTTCTTGGCTGTAATCTTTCTGGAAGCAGGTCACCAGGCCTTTCTTCTGCAGTACCACTGGGTGGGTTTGAACTGCCAACCCTTTAGGGTAATGGTTGAGTGCAAACCACCCAGGCTTTATAGGATCAGTAAAACATATGGAATGTACACCAGATCAAGGGGCCTTTATATATGGGGGAAATAGAGGATTATGGAAATGCTCCTCCATGTATAATATGAATATTAAGAGATTGTGAAAACCTGAAAAAAATATTGGAAGAGAAGAATGATGGCCCAAGCTATGGAAAGGAAAAGCACACTTAAAATACACTATTATAAACAACTCTCTCTTGATTCTCCAGCTACCTCTTCAATCAAGTTTCTTCTGTTTGCTTTGTGAGTCTCTCATTATTTTCCCACCTCTCAGCTCTGCAAACAGAATTCATCTTCTTTCCTAAAGCATTACTCTCATGAATGGCACCTCCACTCAAAAATCTAAGACTTATCTTAGACTCCCTCTCTTTCACCGCCTGTGAGTAGTCAGTCACCAAGACCTGTTGCTTAATGCTCCAGATATTTATCTGATTCCTCTCCTTCACCTCTTTCCCATTGCTTTCGGTTTAGGACAAACCCTAATCATGTCTTGTCTGAAATACTGTAACAGCTTGCTTCTAATTGGTCTCTCTGACCCCACTGTCGCAATGTCTGTCTCTCCCCACACTCCCAGCCATCCTCTACTCTACCAGAATGATCTTTCTAAAACACGTCTTATTTTTCATTTTCCTGAATAATTTTCTGCTGCCTAAAGAATAAAGTCCAATCTCTTTAGCATGATATGTAAAGTATTCATGATTTGGCTTCTACTAGCTCAGCTTCTTTTCCACATTTCCTCCATACAGAGAACATACTTCTCACACTTGAATCAGTAAAACATACAGAACGTACACCAGATTAAGAGGCCTTTACATAAGGGGTAAATAGAGGGTTATGGAGGTGCTCTTCCACATGTGATATGAATATTAAGAGATTGTGAAAACAATGGCTCCTCTGATCAATCTCCGTTTTTCCTTCTATTTGTCATTATTGCCTATTTAGGCAATCCTTTGTCATTCATTCATGTGACAAATAACTGTGAAGATATAAAGCTGAATCAACATATAGCCTGCCCTCAAGACTCCTGCAGTCCAATGGAGGAGATATAATAGCAGGTTGAAAAAGGTACATGCAGAAAGAGATGTTATGGAACTATGTCATGGGGGTTCAGAAGAGAGGGAAAATATTACAGATTTTGCATTTACATTCTATTTGTGTCTTTCTTCACAAAAATAAACACACCACAAAACTGATCCAGTGTTATGCTCCAGTTGTTCCCCTAAATATTTTATATTTAAATTTATTACTAATATAAACCATAGCTAAATGCAACAAAGGCATTGCTATAACATCATATACAAGCTATTTATTTACTTTTGTAGTGTTTTTTTGCTAGGTAGTAATATTCAATAAGTATTCACGTATAAACGTGACATTGAAATTTGTCCAAGTTTATTATTGTGCTTTATATTTTTGTTCTGCTTCTTAACGAAATATTTTTCTATATGTGCTTCCGCTATCTGTACAATAATTTAGCCGCGTTTATTTTATACTGTGGCTTCCGTTTTAGTGAAAGTGTTCACTGAAATACTGTAGTGGCAGTTGTCCACTGTATTTTGTGATCTCTAATTACCATTAAATTTGTTGCCTAGCTGCCTGCTATTTACAGGTATCCTCTGACACCAATACATTTCTTTTGAAATTTGTAATTTGCATTTTTTCAAGGTTAACAGACTGTTACTGCATACCCAGAATTTATGCCTTCCTGCAGGATTACCATATTCAGTATTTCCATGAACCAAATAATACGTTTTTCTTCACAAAACCGATTTTAATACATGTTTTATAATGTGCACTCAAACTATCCTGTATCTTTTATTATAAAATTGAGATATAGTCTCTATATCAGCAAATTTTAAATGTCAGCATACAGAATATTTCTAGTTAGAGATTTTGGGAAACATCCATGGAGAAAATAACATTTGAGGTGGGCTGTGATGGATGAATTCGAAGCAACACAGGTCTGAGAAAATAAAAGCAAATCTACGAGGAAATTTCATGAAGGTAGGAAAGTTCAGAGCATAATTGTACTCCTGCTGTAGCTCAGGAAGGCTACAATCAGTGTGTATAAAAGCAATTTTAGGAAGTAAGATTGGACCCAGTTAATAGAGGCCCTCAAATGATAGGCTATGGATAGAGAAGTTCATTTTGTAAAGACTGGGGAGCCATTGAAGGTTTTTTTTTTTTAAACAGAAATAGCACAATCAAAGCTGCCCTTCAGAAAAGGTTAATGTGGCAGCAGTGTTTTAAGTGGAGTTGAGAGGAGGGAGCTAGGAGATAAGGGGCACCTGTAGAGAGGCCAACAGTGCAGATAATGTACCATGGGGATAATGAGAGACTAAACTAGGGCAGTGGCACTTGGGAGCCCAGAGAAGAGAGAAGGAAAAAAAAGTGGAGTAGAGACTGGATTAACAGAAATCATCGATTATTTGGTTCTGGAAGGCAAAGGAGAGAAGAGATAAAGAGTACCCTTGGTGCTTGCGAAAAGGATGGTAGGAGTTAGGGCAGAACTAGTTTTAGAATGCACTGAGTCACTGAACGTGAGGTCTTCACAGCTTATTCAGATAGAGATTTCCAGTAGGCAGTTCATCATTTAGAACCAAAAACTAGGAAGGGGCCAGTTTTGGAGATGCTAATTTGATATTGTGGCAACCATGAGAATGTTGCCAACAAACTTTCTACTATAGGGAAAGGGATTAACTAGGGGCCTCAGCTACTGGGCTTTGAATCCTTGCATTTGAGCTGAAGACCTGTATCCCCTGGGTGGTTCCCTGCTAATGACTAGGTGCATCAGGAACACTAAAGAAGATTAATCAGGTGCAGCAGGATCACTTCGTCGGCTGGCTTTTGCTCATGAGCCCACCAATAGTTTTGCTGAACTTTCTTTTGACTGCACTTCAGTCTAGGAGGCTTCCATCCAACCTTCCCCTCCACCCAAGCAGGCTTAGCATCTGCTTCTCAGAGCACCTAGACTAACAATAGTTATTAGAAAGAAGTGATAAATATTCCATATGTCATTTCGTAGAATTAGAATTCATGTTCAAAATAATGACCCTAAAAAGTTTAAATCTTGATAAAGCAATGTTACATTATTAAATACAAAAAATTGTAGAAGTTTCTTCAGTAGATTGCATCTTTAAGTGAGGTTGTTCTGCACTTATAATAAAAAAGAGTATTTTAAACGGAAAATGTGGAATAATTACAAGAAATTCTAATGAGCAGATACATTTAACCTCCAATAAATTTCTCGGTGTTATAAAACATTGAGTTGGAATTACACATAAGAGTGACTTTTGAGGCAATGCAAAACCCTAGGTAACTAACAGTGTCTCTCATTTTCAAGCAGACGTGGACCCATTTATATTGATATTCAGCACCCTTCTCTATTCTTAAAACTTTTGAGCAACAATACTGATCTTCTAATATTAAATACAAAATCTGGTACTATATGTATTTTATAAATAAGATGGGTAAATATGTTTTTAAAAACACTATCTGGCTTAACACCTGCTCTAGTACATTACAACAAATTTAGCCAACACTGAAGATCTTTTTGGTTATAGGCAGCAAATAATCTAAGGTTACTCTTACACTGTTGTTTCAAAAGAAAATTCATGCTCTCTAAAAAGACATGGCTTAGAATAAATCAAAACAAAATGGCTTAATCAATATAATAGCTGTCTATCATTGGAATAATTCAAACAATTATGGTTTTTAGGTTTATTGATGTAAATGTTGTAAGGGTCAAAATAAGTTGAGAATTGTTGCTTTTGTTGCTAGAGATATGACAGGGTAGCTTTAAATGTTAGAATTTAACTTTAAAGAAATTATTGTATGGATAAGCCTTTACTCAAAGGACCTGTGTTTCTTCACATTCTTAGGAATTGTTTACTTTCTCTTTTGCACTGGGCTGTGGTTTAGAATCTAGTATGTTGTTAATTCTGCCTCCATTGAATGCTTTTTGACTCGAGAGACTAACAAACAATGTTAGCAAGAACATCTGTTGATCTTTTGAAAGGTAGCCAGTGAATTTGAAGTTTCCTTGGCCACACGAGTCATGGGATCAGAGCCCAGTCCTGAGCCAAACTTAAAAGACAATAAGATGAGTTCTGACATCTACAAAAAAGAATGGAACACATAGGGAAATATTAGACTTAGAAAATTTAATATTCTCTGATTTTTTTCACAGTTGAAGTGAATGACAAGTTAGGATTAGTGCTAGCTAGAAAGGTTGTAAAAGCGTATCCACGCACAATTAAAATAAATGGTTCATTGACTATGTGAAAAGTTTGAATCATAAAGCTTTGTTCTGAAAAAAGCCAGGTAATTGGTCTGGTACTGGCCAAACTTGATGGTTCACTAAAACATTCTTGATATTGAAGTGCATAAAAGAACAGGTTCTAGAAACAATACATCTCTCACAAATACAGACTAAAACCAAATAAGCCAAACCCACTGCCGTCGAGTCAATCGTGACTCATAGCAACCCTACAGGACAGAGTAGAACTGCCCCCATAGGGTTTCCAAGACTTTAAATCTTTACAGAAGCAGACTGCCACATCTTTCTCCATGGAATGGCTGGTGCGTTCAAAATGCTGACCTTTTGGTTAGCAGCTGAGTGCTTTAACCACTGCACCACTAGGATTCCTAGCTTTGAATATTGTGATTAGTTCTTTATAATATTTTCTCCATCCATGGTTTTCAGGTTTCAAATTTCTCCTGGGTTTTTATCCTTTAGCTACTCAATTAGAAATTTACTGCTTCTTCAAAGATCTTCCATTAGGTCATCTACACAGGCTCTTCAATTCCCTGCTAATCTTTATTCTTTGTACTATTATATTGACCTTGGTGACAGCAATAGCTCCTGTGGCTTCAATTGCTATCTATCAATATGTATTTCATGCATTCATCCATCTGTCTCCATCCCGCTTTCCACCATTCTAATTCCTACGTCTCAAGTTCTACCTCCAACTGCCTTACTTGATAATTCTTAATTATCTTATATCCTTAAACTTAATTATTTTCTCCTCTGCATTTCTGTGATGTCAGAGGCATATATTTTATTTCACAACTATATTTGTAAATATAGTTGGGGAAGAGCTGCCTCCTCAAAATAGAGTTAACCTAACGACATGGCTGGAGTCAAGCTTTTGGGAATCTTCATTTGCTGATGTGGCATGACTCAAAATGAGAAGAAACAGCTGCAAACATCCAGTAATAATTGGAATGTGGAATGTACGAAGTATGAATCTAGGAAAACTGGAAATCATCAAAAATGAAATGGAACACATAAACATTGATATCCTAGGCATCAGTGAGCTGAAATGGACTGGTATTGGCCATTCTGAATCGGACAACCATATGGTCTACTATTCCGGGAATGACAGCTTGAAGAGGAATGGTGTTGTATTCATTGTCAAAAAGAACATTTCAAGATCTATCCTGAAGTACAACGCTGTCATTGATGGGATAATGTCCATATGCCTACAAGAAAGACCAGTTAATATGACTATTATTCAAATTGGCGTACCAACCACTAAGGCCAAAGATGAAGAAACTGAAGATTTATACCAACTTCTCCAGTCTGAAATTGATCAAACATGCAATCAGGATGCATTGATAATTACTGGTGATTGGAATTCAAAAATTGGGAACAAAGATGAAGGATCAGTAATTGGAAAATATGGCCTTGGTGATAGAAATGATGCCGGAGATCATATGATAGAATTTTGCAATACCAGTGACTTCTTCATTGCAAATAACTTTTTTCAGCAACATAAATGGTGACTATCCACGTGGACCTCGCCAGATGGAATACACAGGAATCAAATCGACTGCATCTATGGGAAGAGATGATGGAAAAGCTCAATATTATCAGTCAGAACAAGGCCAGGGGCCGACTGTATAAGAGACCATCAGTTACTCATATGTAAATTCAAGTTGAAGCTGAAGAAAATTAGAACAAGTCCACAAGAGCCAAAGCACAACCTTGAGTATAACCCACCTGAATTTAGAGACCATCTCAAGAACAGATTTGACACATTGAATGCTAATGACCAAAGACCAGACGAGTTGTGGAATGACATCAAGGACATCATACATGAAGAAAGCAAGAGGTCATTAAAAAGACAGGAAAGAATGAA
>NW_004444120.1:4809889-4862312 GCF_000243295.1 Trichechus manatus latirostris
ATTTCAAAGAAAGGTGATCTAACAGAATGTGGAAATTATTGAACAATATCATTAATATCACACGCAAGTAAAACTTTGCTGAAGATCATTCAAAAGTGGCTGCAGCAGTACATCAACAGGGAACTGCCAGAAATTCAAGCCAGATTCAGAAGAGGACATGGAACCAGGGATATCATTGCTGATGTCAGATGGATCATGGCTGAAAGCGGAGAATACCAGAAAGATGTCTACCTGTGTTTTATTGACTATGCAAAGGCATTTGACTGTGTGGATCATAACAAATTATGGGTAACATTGTGAAGAATGGGAATCTCAGAACACTTCATTTTGCTCATGAGGAACGTGTATATAGATCAAGAGGCAGTCGTTCTAACAGAACCGGGGGATGCTGTGTCATTTAAAATAAGGAAAGGTGTGTGTCAGGGTTGTATCCTTTCATCATAGTTATTTAATCTGTATGCTGAGTAAATAATCCGAGAAACTGGACTATGTGAAGAAGAATGGGGCATCAGGATTGGAGGAAGACCCATTCTTACCTGTGATATGCAGATGACACAACCTTGCTTGCAGAAAGTGAAGAGGACTTGAAGGCCTTACTAATGAAAATCAAAGACCACAGCCTTCATTATGGATTACACCTTAACATAAAGAAAACAAAACTCCTCACAACTGGACCAATAAGCAACATCATGATAAATGGAGAAAAGATTTAAGTTGTCAAGGATTTCATTTTACTTGGATCTACAATCAACACCCATGGAAGCAGCAGTCAAAAAATCAAGTGGTGAATTGCATCAGGCAAGTCTGCTGCAATAGACCTCTTTAAAGTGTTAAAAAGCGCAGGTGTCACTTTGAGGACTAAGGTGTGCTTGACCCAAGCCATGGTGTTTTCAATCGCCTTATGTACACGCGAAAGCTGGACGATGAATAAGGAAGATGGAAGAAGAATTGATGCCTTTGATTTGTGGTGTTGGTGAAGAATATTGAACATACCATGGACTGCCAAAAGAAGGAACAAATCTGTCTTGGAAGAAATACAGCCAGAATGCTCCTTAGAAGCAAGGATGGTGAGACTATGTCTCACATATTTTGGACATGTTATCTGGAGGGATCAGTCCCTGGAGAAGGACATCATGCTTGCTAAAGTAGAAGATCAGAGAAAAAGAAGAAGACCTTCAGTGAGATGGATTAACAAAGTGGCTACAGCAAGGAGCTCAAGCATAACAAGGTTGTAAGGAAGGCGCAGGACTGGACAGTGTTTTGTTCTGTTGTATATAGGGTCGCTGTGAGCGGGAACTGATTCAATGACACCTAACAATATTTGCTGATTCTTTATCTCCTTCATATGTAAAATCAATTGGTCTTGATCTTTAACCTAATAACATAAGCATATCTGTATAACATTTCTATTTTTAATTCTTACTTCTAACAAAATAAAACATGATAGACTCAAACAGATGTCTCATTATTAAAACATCTCCTTCTTTCACATGTTAGGCCCCACAAACTCTGCTCATTCTCATTCTGCTGCTTTCCAGATAGCTTCTTTTTCAACTTTGCTAACTCCTTCTCCTCTCCCCAGCCATCTGATATCAGGGTTCTTTTGGGACTTTTTCTAGGTCTTTTCTCATACATCACCCTTACTTTAGGTGATTTCTCTTCCCTTGTAGCTTAAATTGTCCTCTACATGAATGTTGTTGTTAGCTGCAGTCAGGTTGGCCCCCGACTCATGGCACCCCCATGCACCACAGGATCAGACTGTTGTCATCCATAAGGTTTTCATTGTTTGATTTTCAGAAGTAGATCGCCAGGTCTGTGCTGCATCACAGCAACATGTAAGTAAGCCTCCGTTGACAGACAAGTGGTGGGTGCACATGCAGTGCATTGCTGGGAATCAAACCAGGGTCTCCTGCATGGAAGGCGAGAATTCTACCACTGAACCATGTTTTAAAACATGACTGCAAAATTTTAACACTCCTTTCCAGAGGTGGAGTCTATGTTATGTTGCCTTAAATCTAGACAGGCTCGTGAGTGCTTCAGTCAATACGGCATAGCAGATGTGGTGGTACGTGCCTTTCGAGGCTAGGTAATGATAGCGGACTGACTATCTGGATGTAGGCTTTCCACTCAACAGCCCCAGTTGAGCTTATCCTTCAGCCATCCAAGCTCAGGCACCAGACCTGTGAGTGAAGAAACAATCCCCAGACCCAGCTATTCCAACCCCAGTTATTTGGTCACCCCAAGCCATTCATATCATCCCAGCTGAGGTCCAGAAATCATGAAACAGAAAAGAGTCATATTTACTAGGCCATTTCTCAGTTCCTGACCTCCAGAATTTGTGACCATAATAAAATGATGGTTCTTTATGCCATTAAGTTTGGGGTGACATTTTTGTGCATAACTGGAACAAAGACTTAAAAATATGTATCTGTAGAATATCCTAAACCCAAGGGCTGTATATCTTATTGCCTTCTGAACAACTGCACTTGGATATAATACCTCGCAAGCACCTCAAATTCAGCATGCCCAGTCTGAACTCATTTGAATTTGAAAATGCTGTAGCTCCCCTGTACTCTTTTCTTGTTTTTCTCACGGTGTCAGAAGTTCTGGCTCCATGACTTATTACTGTTCCTTTGGGCATGATTCGTGTTTATAAATCAGGTGACCTTGCATCCTAGCATTCTTAACAATCAAACAATTCAATTAAAGTCAGACTTCTACACAATGAACAAAGACTCTAAATGGGTTTAGTATATTTTCACATATTTTACAGTTAATTTTGTAAGAAAAACTATGAGTAACTTTTTCTTCTGAACACATTTTGGCATCTTCAGGAACACTAGTGATCTGTAGAAGAGAGTTTGGAAAAATGAAGCATTTTATCAACACAGAAGTTTCTAATGGGTTTCTTGACAATCTTGGACAAGTAATATGAGATAAAACGATCAATTATATATGTCTTTTTAGCATATATGCCATTCTGGTATATATTGGGTTCAGATACCAGCAGCCATATCCCTAGAATTTTGAGGTCGAAATTTAGGAAACTTTCTTTCAAATTTTGGGAGCCTGGAGACTAGATCAAAAGATGATTCTGCATCCTGACACAGCTATGATTTCTAAGTGACTTGTAATGTTGTGAAACTTGAATTAATATGTTAGGAATCTGCCTCAACTAGACTGTATACTCTTGAATGTTCTAATTTATTAATTTTTTATTCGATAAGCATTTAATGACTACTCTGTAAATGTCAGACACAATACTAGATTTTATGAGTACATAGAAAGACAAAATTCACCTTTTCTTCACTGCCCTTGCCTTACCCTCACAGTTCCAAAACTGGCCCGAATTATGTGGCCCAGTATGTGAATAATTGTCATTTCAGCCTTTATCATTAACTGAAGTGTTATGCTGGCCACAGCGAATGACAGAGTGTTGGGATTTCAATGATATTATCTGCATAGGAAATATTTACTTCCTTGATACTCACATGCTATCACTTTAAGGCACTAAAAGGAGAACTCTTCCAAAGTCATGTTTCTGTGTGATTTGTTGGTGACTATATCAGTTATCTATTGTCAAAACAAAGTGGCTTAAAACAACAATAATCATAATTTTGCTCCCAAATCTTCAATTTGGGCAGCTTATCTCTGTTCCAGGGTGTGTCAGCTGGGGTGGCTCATCTGGGGACTAGGGGATCCACTTTCAGGATGGGTCACTCACATGCCTGATGAGTCAGTACTGACTATCAGCTAGGGGCTCAGCTGTGACTGGCCAGGGGCCTTGCTTCCTCTTCACAGGGGTTCCTCTCTGGGCTGCTTGGGCTTGTGCACAGCATGGCTGCTGTTTCAATAGTGAGTGTTCCAAGAGAACAAATGGACATGCATGGTCTTCTATGATCTTGCCTTGCCTGAGAAAGACACAAAGGCCTGTCCAGGTTCAAGGGGAGGAGACATAGACTCCACCTCTGGGATAATGGCAAGGTTCTAGAAGAACATGTAGATAGGAGATCCTGTTGCAGTTATATTTTAAAAATCACAATCTGCTACAGTGACTAAAGCACCAAGTCATCCACATAATTCAAATGGCAACCTACATGCCTCTCCAATTGTAATCAGTGCAACTTTCTTCTCTCTCTCCCCAAATGTTTAAGAAGAGTAGCATATTGCTTTAATACATTACATTATCAAACCTGATGTAATTTTTTTAAAAATCCTACAGTATTATCTAAATGTTAAATGTTGATTGATAGTAAAATCTATACTCCTGTCAGTGTGTCATTTTCCACCTCAGCTTCTGAAGAAGGAAGAAAGTAAAATAAGCAAGCAAACGAAATCTCTCCAACGTGGCTTCACAGAATACTTACATAAACTAGATAGCCAAGTAGACAATCTACTCAGTTTATGCCCTTTCTGATGAGATGCCCAATTTTTTTAAAAGTGGCTACCAATTTCCTAGAATATGAACTGTGCCCCTCAATTTATTTCTGTTAGTACATAATTTTAATAGATTGGAAAGAATTATCGTCAGCACCAAAGGAAACTTAAAACAGTGACCTTCCAAAGTAATACTCAATGTCTCTTTTCAAAAATTGATATAGTATTATCTTTAACTGAGCATCACTGCCTAAAATATAGCAGAATGTAACTTTTAGGTCATCTATCATGGGCAGAAAATAACAAATACATCAACATGTGGCCTTCTTGCATCTCCAGGGTCACTCAAAAATAGTACTGTTTCATAAAAGACAAAAAGATAAACACATGTGCTAGTGTTATTTTGTAATTTACTTTCAAATACAAATTATACAAACTATCATTTTGTTTTTCCAAGAAAGCATTTTCCTAAGTCTAAAGACCCGGATTAGGTTTCCAGAAAGAGTCACAATTCTATCTGCTGCTCTGTACTCAAGTTACGGAGCCTTCGTTGGCTCTATGGGCTTACAGACTTGCCATTCTGAGCATGATGGTCTAGGGGGAAGAATTAAAAAAAAAAAAAAAATCACTGGGCTTGCCTCTTTGTCTACACATGTGCATTTACTTTATATTATCAAGTTCAGGTGATGTAAATAAAACAGAATTCTCTAGACAAATACATAGGTGATATGTAAACCAAAATACATAAGTGATGTGCTTTATCCTAAAAAGAAACTTGTGAATTCTTGAGTCTGGAGAGCTATAACATTTCTCTCATAGTTTTAAATGTTTGTATCATGTGCATATATTTTGGGAATGGCACTGTGAATTGGAATTATGTGGTGAGAGTTGTGTTAATGAGTCACAAAATCATAAATCAAAAAGAAAAACACAGCTAATCAACTGATTATCTTATTTAAGTGTATTAACAGCAGTGTAGTGTTTGTATAAGAATTAATTCTATACTTAGATGAAATGCTTCAAATCCAAACTCTACCTTTTATTAGGAAATGGGGATGATTAAAAGTATTTAGAATTCAAATATACCAATATTTCATTCTTGTGGTGCAGTGAATTACTTAATATAGCCCTTTTAGCCAACGTCTTTGTGACTTCCACACAATGATTGTGTGGGACTATGCAAATAAGGTGCTTGTGGCTCACCAAGGGGATTAGACAGCTTGCTCCTAATGCAAATAAAGTGCATGGAATCTTTGTGGGGATGGGATCATGCAAATAAGGTGTATGAAACCCTAGCAAGGGGATTGGTCAGTTTTGCCATCTCGCTAGACTTAAAAGAGGCTAATCCCAGAGCAGATGGTAGACCTCACTACTACCAAGAATGAATAACATGGAGTGGAGCATGTCCTTTGGACTTGGTGTGCCTGTGCTGAGAACCTCCTAGAGCTAGGAGAGCTAGGAGACAGAGCTGTAGCACCAGAGACAGTGCAAGATGGTGAGAAACAGCAGGAAACACAGCAGAGAACCAGCAGCAGCAGAACCAGAGACTGGAAGGAGACAGAGCAGAGGACTTCCCAGCCCATGGAGCAAGAGAACTAAGTATAGAGCAGGAGGTTTACTGACGGACTGGGGTGCCTCTGGGCACTTGGTGGAGAATGGGTTCCTCTGGGCACTTGGTGGAGCTAGGCTTGCCGATCTACAGAGCTAGAGAGCTGAGTGCCTTCAGGCCGAGGTTTACTGGCAGAATAGGGTGCGTCTGGGCACTTATCGGTGGCAATAAAGAGCTTTGTAACGCTTGCCTGAGCATAGGAGAGGCTGGGCCAGCCCAAGAGGCCCTAGGGGCCAAGAGGCTAAAGGCCAGGGAGAGGCCTGCCTGTGGGCATGGTCAAGAAGCTGTCCTGACTGAAGAACTGTATCCTGAATTGTTCCTGATCCTGAAATGCAACCTGGTACTTCCCTAATAAATCCCATAATCATATTGTCTGTGAGTTCTGTGCAGCCATTGCAATGGATTATCGAAACCAGCATAGTAGAGAGTGCCATGGGAGGGACGGCTGGTGTAGAAATTGGCAAAAAGTTTGGTGAAAGGAGGTTTGCCTGACCTCCACTTTATAGGAATCTGCCGTGGGCTGTTGATGCTGATAATGGTTCTCGCTCTTTCTGCTTGTGAAGTTGGACAAGGAGGTGTAATGCTGTCACCATTTTTACAGTTGGCACCACTTTTTTTTTTTTTTTTAACAATTCTGTTATGTACAAGGCTGCCATGAGTTGAAGCCAACTCAATGACAACTAACAACAACAACATTTTAGGGTTGTAGGATTCAATTTATGTAAATCTCATTAGCACAGATGCTGACAGAGAAAGTTATTCCAAGGTCAACCACCACCTCCTCTGTGAAACTCATCTCCCATATCTTCCCAAATCCTTTAAGGAGAACAAGTCCTTCCCTTTATGTACTACTGTAACATTTCTTTATACTTACTTCTACTGTGGATTATAGTTATTAATATGTAGTCACTTCTCATTATTTGTGGCACCTACATTCTGTAAAGTCCCCATGAATACTGAATTTACCAACCATGGCTGGGACCTTTCTTGTCGATCTGCACATGCGCGCATTCATGAATGCTCATGAAAATGTTGCAAGAATTTTTAGCGAATAGGCGGGTGTCATGGATTGAATTATGTCCCCCCAAAATATCTGTCAACTTGGCTGGGTCATGATTCCCAGTATTGTATGACTGTGTACCAGTTTTTAATTTGATGTGATTTCCTCACGTGTTGTAAACTTTATCACTATGATATAATAAGGTGGATTAGCGGCAGTTATACTGATGAGGTCTACAAGACTAGGTTGTATCTTAAGCCAATCTCTTTTGAGATATAAAAGAGAGAAGCAAGCAGAGAGACAGGGGGACCTCATACCACCAAGAAAGCAGTGCTGGGAGCAGAGTGCGTCCTTTGGACCTGAGGTTCCTGCGCTGAGATGCTCCCAGAACAAGGGAAGACTGATGCCAAGGACCTTCTCCAGAGCCGACAGAGAAAGCTTCCCCTGGAGCTGACGCCATGAATTTCAACTTGTAACCTACTAGACTGTGAGAGGATAAATTTCTCTTTGTTAAAGCGATCCACTTGTGGTAATCCTGTTATAGCAGCACTAGATGACTAAGACAGCAGGTTTGAAATATGGAACCTGTGATTAATGAGGGTCCACAGATCTAGGATTGTTGGTCTGTTTCCCTATTAGATGTTAGGTTCCAGAGGACAGATGTCACGTCTGTTTCACATTTTTATATTTCTCTCAGTACATCCTTCCCAATACATAGCACATGTTTACACAGTGGATTTTAAATAAACATTTTTAAATTAAGATGACAGGTTCCATCTCATCCTTCAGGTCCTCATGTCAAACATCACTTCTCCCTTACTTATATAAAAAGATAAGAAAAGGCAAATGTACAGAGACCAAAGTTTACTAGTGGTTACAGGGAGGTAAGCAAGGGAGAAAGGGGGGTTTATTGCTTATGGAGTACTGAGTTTGGGTTTATGTTGCTGGAAAAATCATATTGATTAAGGGTAAGTTTTGCACAGCCGATTATTTTAAGTACAGTCAGTAAGTAGTACACCTATAAAAAATTAAACTGGCAAAAGTTGCGTGATAGACATATTTACAACAATGACAAAAAAAGAGTAACTGCTGAGGATGCTTATGTACATCCAAATACCTCATGAGATTTGGTTCCTTGGTTTGGAGGTTTAGGATCATGGTTTCATGGGACATCCCAGTTAATTGGCCTAATAACGTGTTTAGTGCCCCTGTTCTGCCTCATAGTTTGTTGCATAATGTCTGGGGTCGTAAAAGCTTGCAAGCAACCATCCAAGGCACAACAATTGGTCTTTATTCGCCTTGAGTGACAAAGGAAGAAGGAGAGTCAGAAATAGAAGGAGGATATGGAATGTGTGACTAACTGCCTCCATGAACAACTGCCTCCTTTGCCATGAGACCAGAGGAACTGGATATTGCCCGGCTACCATTACTGAACATTTTGATCAAAGATTCCATAGAAGAATCCTGAACAAAAGGGAAAAATGCAGAACAGAATTTCAAATTCTCATGGAATCCAGACTTCCTGGAGCCATGAAGGTTGGAAGAACCCCTGAAAATATTACCCTGAGCTAATTTTTAAACCTCATACCAAAAATATCCTCTGAAGTCATCTTAAAACTGAACAATGGTTTAGCTTAACTAGTAACAAAGGGCTGCCTTGAGCATTATGCTTTTTTAAGAACTATCTATATGGGATCAAATTGACAAGAGCAATTTGAAAGATTAGATAGGAACCTTAGGAGGCAGTGAGTTTATATTAATGAGGGAGAAACAACTCAAAAAAGGAGGGTGAGGATGGTTACACAGCTTGAAGAATGTAATAAATGTCACTAAATAGTACATGTAGAAACTGTTGAAGTGGTGTATATTCTCATCAACAACAAAATAAATAAAAGTAAAACAAATGTCACTTCTCTGCTAACTCAGACTAAAGAAGCCTCCCCACCCTACCCACCCTTTGGCATGGTTACTGTATTTCCTTCCTAGGACTTATCACTTTTGGAAATTATTTAATTAACATATATACTTGTTTATTGTTTGTCTGACACAATGTAAGTGCCATGACAGTAGGCCCTTGCCCACCTTGTCCACCAATGAATCCTTAGCCCCAGGATAGTAAGTACGAAGATTATTACTCAGGAAGTATTTCTTTTTATTTTATTATTGTACTTTAGATGAAGGTTTACAGAACCTCCATTAAACAGTACACATGTTGTTTAACAACCCCCTTAACATTGGTTAACAACCCCAAGACATGTCAATACTCTTCCTTCTTGACCTTGGGTTCCCTATTACCAGCTGTCCTGTCCCCTCCTACCTTCTAGTCCTGGTCCCTGGGCTGGCGTGCCCCTTTAGTCTCATTTTGTTTTATGGGCCTGTCTAATCTTTGAATGAAGGGTGAACCTCAGTAGTGACTTCACTACTGAGCTAAAAGAGTGTCCGGGGGCCATGCTCTTGGGGTTTCTCTAGTGTCTGTTAGGTTAGTAAGTCTGATCTTTCTCTGTGAGTTAGAATTTTGTTCTACATTTTTCTCCAGCTTTGTCCAGGACCCTCTATTGTGGTCCCTGCCAGAGCAATCAGTAGTGGTAGCCGGGCACCATCTAGTTGTGCTGGACTCAGTCTGGTAGGAAGTATTTCTTAAATGAATCATTACACCTCCTAGGGCCCAGGTATGACAGTGGCAGCATAAACAATGTGTTCCAATGCCCCTCTTTTAAAGAAAAGACAAAGTTGGTGATGATTCGTGAATATTTAGAAAAGTGATATTCAGGAACAGCTGGGAATGAGGTGTCAGTCCCTGCCTTACTTCCTTTGCCTTCCCCAGCTACCAGTGCCCACAGGGAGCTCCACCTGCACAGTTAGGCTCAAATGAATTTCCAAACAAGTCATGGCACCAGGAAAGAAGGCCTTAGGCAGGTACTGGAACACTTGTTAAAACAGAGTTAATGCCACCTCATCATACCTGGATGGCTTAGACAAGGCTTACATGGAAAGGTCTGACAGTCAGTACTCCCCAGGCAAGTATTTCTTCTTACCGTAGATAATGGAAGACCTTTCTGGTTCACTAAAAAACAGCAAGTCAATGGCACCACTTGAATGATGCAACCATACATCTGAATTACCCTTGTTGGATGAAATAGATGGAGATGGTCCTCCATTTGGCTTATCCCCAAATTTGTATCAGGATCTGGTGAATCACCTTGTGCTTTGAATTGATCTGAAAGGTCCAATACAGTTTTGGGTGAGACTCTGTTGAAGCCCGCTATCATAAAGAACAAGAATTTTGTGTTCTTCTTCTAGTCAAGCGTTACATGAATCCTAACCAATGATGCAAAGTATGGTATCTATTAGGGCTTGGAGAGGAGATAAATCCTATTTGGCAGAAATATATGATTTCAGTGTTGAAGAAATTATATGGGCTATGCCATAGCATAGAAGCCCTGGTGGTGCCATGGTTAAGCGCTCAGCTGCTAACCAAAAAGTTGGCGGTTGGAACCCACCAGCTGCTCCGTGAGAGAAAGATGTGGTGTCTGCTCTGTTAAAGATTTACAGCCTTGGAAACCCCACGAGGTAGTTCTGCTCTGTCCTACAGGGTCGCTATGAGTCGGAATTCAACTCTACAGCAATGAGTTTGGTTTTTGGTTTATGCCATAGTATGAATTTACCTGTTCAGTTTCTCATTAACTAAAAATATTACTTGGACCGAAAACCTTGATTCCTTTCTCTCACACCGTATATCCAGTCTATCAGCATAGTTTGTCAGCTTTTCCTTCAGAATATATCTAGAATGTGACCACTTCTCACCACCTCTACTGCAACTACCCTGGTCCAAACTTCCATCATCTCTCTGGCAGATTATTGTGACATCATCCTAAATTGTATCCCTTTGCCAACATTTGACCCCTACAGTCTCCAGTCTATTATCAACTCAGCATCCAGAGTGATCCTGTTAAAATACGCCAGATCATCTCTCTTTTATTCAAAACTCTGCAGTTGGCATCTCATCCTTACTCTAAGTCATAGCCAAAGTCCTTAAATGGTCACAAAGATTTACATAATCTGGCCCCTGCTTTCTCAATTCATCTCCTACCAGTCTGCACCTTGGCCATTCCACTCAAGCCTTGCTTGCCTCCTCGCTCTTCCCTTCCCCTAGAATGTTCTTCATGCAGATATATCCAGGTAGCATACTCCTTTATATCTTTCAGGACTTTACTCAAATGTGACTTCATCAATGACACTCCTGGTATAACATGGTTTTTCGCCACAGGTCTCACCATCATGTGCCACACCATATATAGTATTTGATTAGCTATTTACTATCTGTCTGCTCCCACTGAAATGCAAGTTCTGTAAGGCAGAAATTTTTGTAAGTTTTGTTCACTGCTGTATCCCCAATCTCTAAAATGGTGCCTGGAATATGGTGCCAAATCAAACCCTGCCATAGAGTCAATTTTGATTCATAGTGACCCTATAGGACAGAGTAGAACTGTCCCATAGTGATTCCGAGGAGCAGCTGGTGGAATTGAACTGCTGACCTTTTGGTTAGTGGCCAAGCTCTTAACCACTGTGCCAGGAGGGCTCCTGGAACACAGTAGCACTCAATAAAAAATTTTTGAATACGTCGTAATTGTATATTTTTATGAATCTTTCACTAGACTTTGAGCAAAGGTTGTGGTTTATTTATCTGTCTCAGTGCTCTACAAATGTTCTTTGAATGAATATGAAATTTCTGGGAAAAGAAATCTATAGTTCCATTTATTACTTTGAAACTCATATTACATTCACACTAAGTAGCAATTATTGGGCACAGATGGCATTATTTTTAGTTGGTTTGAATAGATGAAGAAAATAATTGAAAAGCAAATGGTATCCATTTTAAACCTTCATTTGAACATTGTCCATTTTCTAACCTTCTTATTTTAAAACTAAAATTATGCTCTGAAATTTACTAGAGGGCTGAAGCAGACACTTTTAATTCCCTAAACACTGAACCCATATTTCTTGGGCTGATGCAGATCTTAGGCTCCCGGTTGTTTTAGTTTATTCTCTTTTCCATTACTCTGTGCAGAGGATAAAGAGAAACATTGATTCGCACAGAATGGCTTACAGAAGCGATGAGGACTGCACTCTAAGAGGATTAAGCATACAAAGAAGATAATCAACTTGCTGAGGCCCCACGGTAAATTGTGGAATAGCAAGAATAGCATTCGGAGTGTCTCTTATCCTAAGATAGATCAATTCAAATAGCTACACGTTCATGCCTCAGAGTTCATTTGTAGCCCTAAGTGTTAAATAAAGAAAACTATTTAAGCTTAAACATAACACAAATAAAATGTTAATAATTTACAAGTGTTTCGTGTTTCAATGTAGGTTGGCTTCTAGTTTAAGAACAAAATACACTGTATTTTTGTTACTATCTTTAAAATTATTCACAATAGCAATAAAATCCATTGCGGTCAAGTCCATTCCAACTCATAGCGACCCTATAGGACAGAGTAGAACCGCCCCATAAGGTATCCAAGGAGCCGCTGATAGATTTGAACTGCCGACCTTTTGGTTAGCAACTGAGCTCTTAACCACTTGGTCACCAGGGCTTCACAATAGCAATAGAACTCCAAATAATAAAATTTCACTGGGGAAAATGGTGAGAATGAAGATAGTAGGCTTACTTCTCTAAACATAAACCCTTATAATTGGTTTTATAGCCACTTATATAATCCTTTCCCTGGGTAAGGAAAGTATGAGTGATTTTTATTTTTCTTCCAGCTTTTTTGAATCTGCCAAAAAATTTTATAAAGAACATGTATTTTGTAATCAGAAAAAATTATGAAGAATTACTATGTGCTTATATGTTCTTCTTGCTGTGTACTTCTTACATTTCCCTTGAGTGTAATGCTCAGCATAGATTTTGACACTAGAAATGCACCTCGTGTGTTTGAAAGGAAAAGGCCTTGTTGGCCTGGTAGAAAAATAGCTCTGAATTGACCAAAATTAAATCGTCCCTGGGTACTGTTTATTGTGAATTGTAATGCCAGGCAGATAAGTCATAATCCAACTAAAATGAAACATAGACAGAAATCATTTCTGACAAGCAATCAGACTGTAAAAACAAAAGAGAGAAAGAGAAAACCACTTTGGAGAGGATTTAAAATTTCTTTGATGTCTGTAATACCCTTTATGTAAACAATGGTTTAAAAAAAAAAACAAAAACAGTTTTTAATACTGCCTAAGGATCGTTATCCTTCAAAAATCTTAGAAATATTTATTAATATCCCTGAACACATTATTTCAGACAAGATTTAGAATCATTCTGACAGAGATATGTGCCATCAAGACATTCCCCACGGGAATATCCCTTCTCCGATCACCCTCTCGCCTTAGGAAGTTTGGTTCAATTTGATCCCTTAGTAATGCCAGTTCTTAGGTCTCTGCCACTATGGAGTTAATCTAGATAGATGGAAGGTGACAGTTTCATTACCCCTGAATGACACCAGTTAGACTAAGTAATTGCTGTGGGTATCATCTGCAAGCCTAAAGCATGGACGAAAAGAAAGGAAAATAAGAGAGAGTAAAAAGGTAAGGGTGCATGAGGGAAGCTTGATGAAAGGTCTAAATCTAGAATAAAAGAAAAAGGAAATTCAAGGGTGAAGGGAGTCTCTGCCACCTTTTGAGTGGTGGGGTGAGACAAACTGGAGTCGAACTGGTTAGTATGTGTATAAGAAAATTGATTTTAATGTTGGTTAATTAAAAACACAATTCTTAGTGCATATTGAAATGTCTTCTAAATATAATTAATATATTATAATTTGTTAGGTGAGAAATAAAAATATTTATGTAAACCAAGCACAGCCCCTACTTAGCTGCTTAACCAAGGTATAAATGGGCAATGTATGTGAAGATATTCCCATCTAGTGGCTAAAGGAAAAAATACATTTTTGTGCAGGACAGGGAGCAGGGAGGGGGCTCTTGTTTAAGCAAATGGGAGTATTCCTCACTACCCTATTTCGTTTAATCAAACTCTTTTATCTTAATTCAGGAATCAAATAGATTCAGATATATAGATATATCTGGTATGTTTTTTATACATAAATGATTTTGCCAGTAAATCGTATTAATTTTTTTCTGTTTAGAAATGTGACGTATGATATTGAGGAAAATTTCTAAATTACAGAAAACTACAAAGAAATGAAAATATATAATCCCATCACCTAGAGACAACCAGAGTTAACATTTTAATGACTTTCCTTCAACCCTTTTTCTATGCATTCACAGTTTTTCATATAATTGAGATCAAAGGATGTATTCAGTTTTGAATGGTGCTTTAAAAAAATAATGTTACATTACATGTTTTTAACTGTAATTAAAATTTGCTTTATTTGGAGTGAAGTTCCTTTTCTGATAACCAAAACCAAAAACGAGTTGTCACTGAGTGGATTCTGGCTCATGGTGACCTCGTGTGTCAGAACAGAACTGTGCTCCATAGGGTGTTCATGGCTGTTAACTTTCGGTTGGTAAACGAGTGCTTAACTGTTTGCGCCAGATGAAGTCAGAGCATCGTATGTTCAGGAAATAGCAAGTAGCTCAATACTGTTGGAAAACGAAGTTAGCAGTTTACGGTTGAGTGAGAGTGTGGGGGAAGAATTAGCAGGAGATGGAGAAGTATGTGGACACCAGATCAAGAAGAACCATGGGTGTGACAATTAGATGCGTTGTAGGTCTTGTAACATGGAGAACCAGGGAGGAATTTTGTGTAATGGACTGATGTAATTGGGTTTTCACGCTACAAAATAGTAATAATCATTTGGTATTAATGTGAAGCTAGCTGCACTTTATACCTACCTAGGGAAGCTTTAAAAATGCCGTTTCTTTGACCTCAGTCCAAACCAGTTAAATCAGAATCTTTTGGAAAGCATTATTAAAAAAAAAAAACAGAAAACTCCCAGGTGATATTTTTACACAGCTCAGCCTGAGAATAACTAAAGGAAGACGAAACCAGAGATAGAAATACCACTTACAAGGGTGTTGCTTTGGACTATGTGAAAAATTATATGTGCCTAAACTGGGTCGAAACCCTGGTGGCGCAGTGGTTAACCGAAAGATTGGCACTTTGCATCCACCAGGCTCTCCCTGGAAACCCTGCAGGGTAGTTCTACTCTGTCCCATAGCTTTGTTATAAGACAGAATCTACGCGACGGAAATAGTGTTTCTTTGTTTGTTTGTTTTTTTAAACTAGGTTGCAGGAGCCCAGGTGATGAAGTGGTTAAGCGCTCAGCTGCTAACCGAAAGGTCACCGGTTCAAATCCACCCCAGTTCCACAGGAGAAAGATGTGACAATCTGCTTCCGGAAAGATTTACTGCCTTGGAAACCCTATGGGGCAGTTCTACTCTGTCCCAAAGGGTTGCTATGAGTCTGAATCCACTCCATGGCAACGGGTTTAGTGTTTGGTTAAACTAGGTTAGTGACAGTATGTGTGGTTGTTGTTAGTTGTCTGGGAGTCGGCTCTGATTCATGGTGACTCCATGTATAACAGAACAAAATGTTGCCTATCCTGCACCATCTTCAGAATCATTGGAATGTTTGAGCCCATTGTAGCTGTCACTGTGTCAGTCCATCTCATTGAAGGTTTCCCTCACTTTTACTGGCCTTCCACTTTACCAAACATGATGTCCTTCTCCAGTGACTGGTCTCTCCTGATGATACATCCAAAGTAAGAAAGTTGAAGTCTTGGACAATGTTCTGTGATCCACAGGGTTTTCACGGATAGTTTTCAGAAGCAGGTTGCCAGGCCTTTCTTCCTAGTCTGAGTCTGGAAGCTCCACTAAAACCTGTCCAACGTGGTTGGTATTTGACACACCAGTGATGTAGCTTCCAGAATCATAGCCACACCCAAGCTACCATAGTAGGACAAACTGACAGATGAGTGGTGGAATATGTGTGGGGGAATTATGTAAGTGGTAGATTTGACACAAGTTCGTAATTGACTGAACATGAGCTACGAAAAAGAAAAGAATCAAGGATTACTTGATTACTTGGTAAATAGTGGTATCATTTACCAAAATTAGAATTACTTAGGAAAGAAAACTGATTGCATAGGGAGAGAGGAAGAGAGAGAGAGGGAGACAGGTATTGTTTTAGTTAAGATGCAGCTACTGTTTTCCTCTAGATCCATCGCAAATGACACAAACACACTTAGATGTTTTTGGTTTGCCCTATTGTAAATCCTTGTGCCATAAACTGTCTCTCAGCTCCACCACCCCCCCTTCGAGTCTCTGCTTTGTGATGGTGTAGCTGGGACTCTGCAAACCATATTTTTGCTTTACCAGGTGGGTCCATGTTAGACTCTTCCAATAGCAGGTGAGAGAGGAAAACTGCAAGGCTGGAGAAGAAGACTTCCTGTCTGCTTATGGTTCTTCTAAAAGGCACTGCAGCCACACTTTCTCAGCCCTGTGGCAGTCAGTCCTCTCCGTAGCAGCAGCCAGATTTAGTCTGCAGTTTTTTCAACACTTGTACAACTACCCTCATCACCCCTCTCCCACAGACACCAGTATCACGCAGCTAGTGGCTGCTCCTGAGAGCTCTGGGTTTCAGCACCACAGGGCCTCTTCCTGAAGTTTTTTATTTTATTCCCTTTGTTCCCTCGGCCCTAGGGGTGGTGCCTGCTTCCTGAAGCTGCTATTTCTAGGAATCCTTCGAGTTCTCGTTACCCTCTTAGGCGGTAACACCTTTATGTCTATTTAACTGTTCTTGATATTAAGCTTTCTCTATTCAAATACCTGGTGTGGTGTTTTTTCCATGAGTTCACAGGGGATGAAAAAGTGCCCCCGCAGGCCTAATTTGGTCTGGTCCTCTTTCTAAGGACTCTGTATTTCCTGAATAAATAACAAAGAGTGAAGATGGTGCAGGCCCGGGCAGTGTTTCGTTCTGTTGTACATAAGGTCGACGGCCCCTAACAACATAACATAACGTAACATAACATAACATAACGTAACATAATATAAAACATAACACAACACAACATAACATAAAACATAACACAACACAACACAACGTAACACAACACAACATAAAACATAACACAACACAACACAAAATAACACAACACAACAACATAACAGAGGAGCCCTGGTGGCCGTAACATAACGTAACAACAACATATCTATGTCTGTGTGTGTGTGTCTATATATGTATATTTGTATACTTTATGTATAGTTGCATTTTAAACATTTAATCAGAATTATTATGTCTGGGTTTAAATTTTTTCACTGATTAATTCTGATAAAAGGAAACTAAGATCCAACAATGACACCATCGGCAATTGATTCTTCTTTGGCATATAAAATGCATTCTGTGGGGTTCAAATATGAAGCAAAAAACTATATGTGATGTCATTAACACTCCTTGTTAACGCTTAATTTAAAACATTAAATGTAAGCATTCCTCTTCAAAAGAAGTGAAATCATTGTCCTTGGAAAAAATAAACTTAAGGTCAAAAAATCAAATTTTTATTGCGGTCTTTTTTTTTTTTAGTATTGTTATGGATTGAATTGTGTCCCCCCAAAATGTGTATCAACTTGGCTCGGCCGTGATTCCCAGTACTGCATGGTTGTCCTCCATTTTGTGATGTGATGTGATTATCCTATGTGTTGTAAATCCTAACCTCTGTGATGTTAATGAGGCAGTATTAAAGGAAGTTTTGTTAATGAGACAGGACTCAATCTACAGAATTAGGTTGTATCTTGAGTCAATCTCTTTTGAGATATAAAAGAGAGAACTGAGCAAAGAGGAGAGGGACCTCATGTCACCAAGAACGAAGCGCAGGGAGTGGAAAGCCTCTTTGGACTTGGGGTCCCTGTGCTGAGAAGCTCCTAGACGAGGGGAAGATTAATGACACAGAATCGACAGAGAGAGAAAGCATTCCCCAGGAGCTGATACACTGAATTCGGACTTTCAGCCTCCTAGACTGTGAGAGAATAAATTTCTCTTTGTTGAAGCCATCTACTTGTGGTATTTCTGTAATAGCAGCACTAGATAACTAAGACAAGTATTCTGAGTTTATTTTTAAGAACTTTACCATTGAAAATGGAGGAGCCCTGGTGGCTCAGTGGTTAAGAGCTCTGGCTGCTAACCAAATGGTCAGCAGTTCGAACCCACCAGCCACTCCATGGAAGAAAGATGTAGCACCCTGGTTCCATAAAGATTACAGCCTTGGAAACCCCATGGGGCAGTGCTACTCTGCCCTATAGTGTTGCTATGTGTTGGGATCAACTTGATGGCAGTGGGTTTTGGATCATTGAAAATGATATACACAAGTTTTATTCTCCATGATTATTTGATTTTCTCAGTCTCTTGGAATAGCTTAGTTCAATTTCCTTTCATTTTAAACTATTATTTGCTCTCCTCCAAAGGAGTGGTAATGTTCTCCAGATAAGGAGGATTACAACATCCACCAAGCACTCAAGTCAAAAGTACTGAATCCATCTGAAGTTTAATAAGACTTAATATGTTAGCTATTCCTTGAGAAAATTTAGCAATGTATTGTTAGTTTAAATCGACTATGATGGAATAAGCATTCAAATGTAACATAACTCCAGAAGAGAATACAGGGAAAATAGTTTGGAAACTACTGACATGTTCTTGGAGAGGGACAAGGGGTTATTTTTTATTTTAAATCTTAGAGCACATTTCTCAGGCCTATTTCATCAAATATCACTCACTAAACAGATTTGAACTAAATGTCCAAAGCCAGAGGATATTAACTAGAGTTAAAGTACTCAAGATTTAACAGAAATGGTAAGTTCCCATAGCCCAACTTCACTGCCACCCAAACATTAATATCTTCAAAGATGTATTTATGCTGATATTGATAGAGGTTTTACAGAACTCATTCAAAATTTACAAAACCGGTTATTTTCCTGATGACTCCGCAAGGCTCATGAATGGGATACCTCTTAGCCACATGCTTTTCAGGTTTGGAAAGGAAGATACATCTATCCATTCATTTGTTCATATAATTCACACGTGCTAGACTTCGTAGACACATGCTTTAAGAATGGAAAGGAGGAATGATACATCTACATTCATTCAGAAAGAGCCCTGATGGCGCAGTGGTTAAGTGCTTGGCTGCTAACCGAAAGGTTGGTGGTTCAAACCCACCAGCCACTCCTCCATGGGAGAAAGATGTGGCGGTCTGCTTCCATAAAGATTACAGCCTTGGAAGCCCTATGGGGCAGTTCTACTCTGTCCTATAGGGACACTATGAGTCAGGTATAGTCATTCAATCACATAGTTGGTTTATTCAGGCAAAAAGATCATTGCTGTCATGGAGGTCACATACTGCTTGTAGAAGACAGAAAGTAATAATTGAATAAATAATGAAGTAACTATTAAGTAATGTAAAGTGTTATACAAATAAAGCAGGCTGATGTGATAGACAGTGACAGGCTACTTCTGAATGTACTCGAGGCGACGTTTACAATGAGGCCTGAAAACCAAGAAGGAACCAGTCCTTTGAATATCTGGAGAATTAACACTTCCCACTGAAGGAACAGCTAGTGCAAAGACCCTAAAGCAGGAACAAACCTGATGCATTCAAAGAACTGAGAAAGACCAGTGAGGCTAAAATATTTCAAGCTTCGGGTAGAGAGGTAGGAAATGATGTTTATTGGCTGTTTGTATTTCTGTCATTTGTGAAATACCTGCCTGTTCAACTCCTTGGACTATTTCTCTATTGACTGGTTTGAGTATTTAAAAAAAGGGCCGGGGGAGAGTCTAACCTAGTCTGGGAGGGGGAGGGTACAGAGAAGACTTTCCTAAAAAAAACCAAACCCATTGCCGTCAAGTCGATTCTGACTCATAGCAACCCTATAGGACAGAGTAGAACTGCCCCATAGGTCTCCAAGGAGCGGCTGGTGGATTCAAATTGCCGACCTTTTGGTTAGCAGCCTGAGCTTTTAACCACTGCACCACCAGGGCTCTGACTTTGTGAGAAAGTGACATTTAAAGGAGACAAAGGGTGAGACATAATTAGTCAAGTGAAGAGTAAGGGATCATCGTGAGTTGGTAAGATATTTGGCAAGTCTGAGGGACAGAAAGATGGGAAAGTAAGCAAGGGTGAGTGACAAAAGACAATGATGAACATTATCAGGATCTTATAGCCAGCATTCTGGACTTTATCCTTAGGGCAACTGAGAGCAAGAAACGATAGGATTAAATTTATTTTTTAAAAAGATAGCTCCAGCTGCCGCTTAGAGAATGAAATGAATGGGAATGAGAGCAGACCCAGGAAACCAGTTAGGAGGTTATTATAGAGTTCAGGACAAAGATGATGGAGGGTTGGTGATGAATTGGCACACTGGATTATTTAAATCTGCTTAACCAATTGCCGCTGAGTCTACACCAACTCATGGCAACCCCATGTGTGTCAGAGTAGAACTGTGCTCCATAGGGTTTTCAGTGGCTGATTTTTTGGAAGTAACTTGCCAGGCCTTTCCTCCAAGGCACCTCTGGGTGGACTTGAACCTTCAACCTTTCAGTTAGCAGCCAAGCTGTTAACTGTTTGTATCACCCAAGATTCCAATGTGGTTAGGAGGTAGAATATACAGCATTATTATCACAGTCCAGTTTCTGTAGAGAAACAGAATCAGTAAGAAAGATGTGTGTGCATGCGTGTGTATTGAGAGATTTACTTTAAAGAATTGGCTTACACAATTTTGGGGGTACTGACAAGGCCACATGGAGACTTGGTGGCACAGTGGTTAAGAGCTATGGCTGCTAACCAAAAGGTCAGCAGTTAACTCCACCAGCCGCTCCTTGGAAACACTATGGGGCAGTTCTACTCTGTCCTATAGAGTCACTATGAGTCATAATCAACAGGTTTGGTTTTGGTTTGGTTTTGGTATTTTGGACAAGGCCAAAATCTGTAGGTCAGGAGACAGACTGAAGATTCCTGCAGTCTTATGTCCCAAAAATCTGTAGGTCAGGCAACAGGAAGAGTGAAAAGGGAGGGAATTCTGACAAAACGTCTACTTATAGTCTGGAAGAAGAATACACCCTAGGGAAAACTCTCTTTTTGATCTTAAAGTCTTCAATGATTGGATGAGGCCCGCCCACATTCTGGATCTTAATCAACTTTACTTAAGGTCAACTGATTTAATCAGAAGTAACTGCTTTATAACAGAGTCTAGACTAGTGTTTGACCAAACTGGGCACCATAGCCTAGCCAAGATGGCACGTAAAAATAACCTTCACAATTATTAAAGGGGTGGGAAGATGGAGGGAAAAGAAATTGTCAACTGATGCCTCTATCTCTGGTCTAAACAACTGGATGTGAGTGTTGTTATTTAATAAGACAAGGGAAAACCAAAAACGCTGTTTTGGGGAAGAATATCATACATTCTGTTTGAGACATGTTGAGTTTACAATGCCTGTAGGACATGTAAGTACAAACGATGGGTCAGCTATAGATGTCAGGACTGAACTAGGAAGAGAATTCTGCACATTCAGAAAACTTTCCATTGTGTCACATGAGCTGCAGGTGTCCCCCGTTCCTCTTTTCACTTACTTTATTATGTTTTTAGGCGCCCTGATGGTGCAGTGGTTAAAGTGCTCCCTGCTAACTGAAAGGGCCATGGTACAAACCCAGCAGCAGCTCTGCAGGAGAAAGATATGGCAGTCTGCTTCAGTAAAGATTTACAGCCTAGGAAACATAGGGCAGTTCTACCCTGTCCTATAGGGTCACTATAAGTTGGAACTGACTCAACGGCAGTGGGTGGGTATTGTTTTTAGCCATAAAGAAGTTTTATTTTCTATAAAGTATGGTTTCATTCTGTTGTACATCGGGTCACTATGAGTTGGAACCGACTTGACGGCACCTAACAACAACAATGTGATTTATCAATCTTTTTCATTATGGCTTCCAGGCTTTATGTCATGTTTAGGAAGGTGTTACATATTCTTAGATTATAAAAATAATTATTCATGCTTTCTTCTCTTACCTTTGTGGTTTATTTTAACATCTAAATCTTGGATGCATCTGCAATTTATGTAATAAGTGAGGTAAAATGATCAAACTTAATGTTTTTTCAAATTGCTAGCCTGTTGTCATAATATTAGCATTTATCCCTACTGACTTAAAATTCCAACTTAGCATTTACTAAATTTCTAGATGAACTTTGGTCTGTTTATAGTTTCCACACACTCACTGATTTATACACTTATGCCTGGGCCACTCATATGTTTGCTATATATTAGTATTATTGTATATTGATATTATTTAGCAATACATATTTCTGTTTGAAGAGACTAATCTCCACAGAAAATTCCTGGCTACTTTTGTAAATTTATTCTTTCTGAATAATTTTGTATCATTTAATCAAAGGAAAAAAAACCCCGAACCAAGTATCTTTTAATAATGGAAGAATAGCTCCTAACAGACCACCTCTTGCTGGAAACAATTCTAACCTCAGGACAAAGATAAAAAACAGTACTTGAAGGCACTGGATGGAGAGCAACTAAAAGCAGGCAGACCCTAAAACAGGATGTACCTTTGGAAGAAGAAAAGGGCGCTGGGTAATTTTCCCATTTTTATGGCTTTTGGCCTGAGGTCAGGCCTCAGCTCATTGCCAAGCAGCATGGTTAAAAGTCAGAAAAGCTGCACTCTTACTGGCTTAATGAACCAGAGGACCGAGTGTCGGAGGACCACAGAAGTTAGGAAGTGAAGAGGCAAATCCTAGAAAAGAGATTCTCAGAGGAAAGGACCTCAAAATACTGTGTATAAACCCTGGCCGACTTTCGGATTACCCCTGATCTATGCACGCATGGTGCAGACATCAAACAGCCAGCTAAGGCTAAAAAGCCTTATAAGAGATTTCTGCTGCTGCCCACTGCTGAAATGACAGTTTGGAGTTTCTTGCTATAAAAAATATACAGTGAGATAAATACTTTTAATAGGATCATAACAGAATCAAGAGTTTCAACATATGATTCACAATGTCCAGGATAAAATCCGAAGTTACTAAGCGTGTGAAGAAACAAAATATGAAGCACACTCAAAAGAAAAAGCAATCAATATAGAATGACCCAGAGATGACCCAGATACTGGAATTAGCAGACAAGAATATTTGAAGTAGCTATTGTAACTGTGCTCAAGGACATAAAAGAAAATATGCTCATAATGAATGAACAAGGAGAAAATCTCAGCAGAGTAATAGAAATTATCAAAAAGAACCAAGTGGAAATTTTTAAAAAATGAATAAGTACAATGGCTGAATTAACAATTCACTGGGTGGGTCAGTTAGAGACCTCTGAAATGCAGACATCAAGGAGGAATTAGATTATGTTGAGTAAAGTGTCTGTGAATGAAAAGGGAAAAGGGAGCAGGAGTAGGCAGGGAAAGCCTTCAGGCCATGATGCTAGTCTGACACTTGTGAAAGAAAAGATGAAGGAGGATTGGGTGGGAAGGAACTCCTACTGCAATGCAAATCTGAAGAAGTCTGGTCCAGGCAAAGGCACATCTCTCTTCCAATCACATGCCATTGGTGAGAATTCAGATACATGGCCACATGTAGCCACAAGGGAGGCTGGGAAATATAGCCCAGCTGGGCATCCATATTCTCAGGAAGATAAGGAGAATAAATTTGAGTGGGCTAAAAAGAGGCTCAGGCATAGTTGGCTATTGTCATTTGCCTTTTTTTCCCCTGAGTTATGTATCTTTTCCTCCACACTCCGTTAGGAGGTAAAATACATAGCATTATTCTAGCATTATTGTCTTAATCAGGGTACCCGTTTTCCATGTTATTGACTCGTTTGAGTCAATTCTCTTTCTTACTGCTTCAAATACAGTTTTCATACCTATAACGATTTTTTTTTCTTTTAACTTCAGTTACGTTTCTTAACCCCAGCCGGGTTTGCATCTCCATTTGTTTTCACATCATTTCTTTTTTGGTCTCTTGTTATAAAGAGTTCATGTTCTGTTTAATTTTTCAGAGAGTGTAGAGCAATTTTTGCCTAAACATTTTATCAGTTTTTTTCAGCAATTTTTTCTGTCTTTTGCATTTACTTCCTTTCTTCTACTTAAAAATAACAAAATTTTCTATGCAAAGATCCTATTACCACGTTTAAAGTATGGCCACTCAGTCTGTTACTTGTGCAAGAACAGTGTAAATATATTCTCTTTCATTCTATTTTATTGGGCATTATTTTGGTTATATCCTTAGATATACAAAAGAATATACTTTTGTATCTGACATTGACAGTGGTTTTCCCTTCCTCTACTGATAATTTTCCAAAAACTGCTCATTTTGTTTTTGTTGTTATTGTTGTCGAGCAGTGATCCCCAGAGGGAGCCGCCTGCAGGAAGGTAATTCCAGAAGTTTTTTTTTTTTTTAATTTAGTTTTCAGATTCTTTTATAACTTCTATTTTCGTCCATGTATTATAATGTACACATATATAACTTATAAATTATTATATATATGTTGGGAGGGCTCACATTTAATTATTTCATTAAACGAGTTTGGGGACTACTGCTCTAGAGTCCTACGAAGTCCAAATTGGAATTCAACTGTATTTAAAGTCACATAACACTCCCGTCTAAAACGCTAGCAATACAAGAAAGTTACACTGCAGAGGGCATCACTGGGGAAATTACTCTTTTTAGGGGCTTACTTGTAGACAACCCCTAGAGGAGCTTTCTACATAGTTTTAAATAAGAAAAATTGAAAAAAAAAATTGTTAAGACGATATTGGCTGGTTTTGCCTATCACTGGGAACGACTCTGATTTGTCTAAATGTTTGCATGCAGGGCAGTCCAACTCGTTGGATTAGTCGCTGAGTAATCCACAGCGGCCGCCGGGTCCCATGTCTTAGAGCAGGGAGAACAGTTTCGAGATCCCAACGAATTCTGGCTGGGATTGCAGTGCAGTACCCAGCAAAGCCGCTCTCGGGAAGTCCCAATCAGGCGCGAGACACACTGGCGGGGAAACCTCCGAGGGGCAGCATCACGTGCTCAACGTGTATTGAACTCGCGCCTTCTTCTGCTGGGCGTACCCGCCTTCTTGCCCGGTGGTCACTTCCGGCGGACGCTTTGCGTCGTTACATCGTCACTTCCTGCTGCTACCGGTGTGGAAGGTGTGGGTCGCTGCCGAGCCGATACTCCGGTTCTCCCCCTCCCCTTTTCTCCTCCCTCCCTCCCTTCCCCTCCCCGGGGGACTGTCGCTCGCCCGTCGCGTACTCCCTGACCCCTCCCTCACCCCCTCCTGACTTCGGTGCCAGCGGCTTGGCCTTTTCCTGTTTCCCGGCCCAGTCCCAGTGCCAGGGCGGGGGCCTTGAGGAGCCTGAGGCGCCTCCGCGGAGGAGAGAAAAGACGAAGACCCTCGCGGGCTCCACAGCCCGAGCGCCCAGTTCGCCGCCGCCATGGCCCTGAGGCAGACACCGCTCACCTGCTCCGGCCACACGCGGCCCGTGGTTGATTTGGCCTTCAGCGGCATCACGCCATATGGCTATTTCTTAATCAGCGCTTGTAAAGGTGAGCCAGGCCGTGACTCGGGCCCTCCGCAGTGCCGAAGGGGTCGCGGGGACCCCAGCCTTTGAGGTTAGGGCTACGCCGGCACTGGTGGGGAAACCGAAACGCCTCTTTCTAGGCTAAATAGTGCTCCCAACCAAGGTCTCTCATTTATTGATTTGCTGTTTCCGGGGGAGCTAGAGCGTGCACTTGCCTAGTCGCCCCCGGAGCAGACACTGTAAATATCTTTAGAGATTTTGTGGAGAGGAGAAACTAGGCCAGGCTGTTTAGTACTAGGCCAGGTCGAGTGATACCTAACGTATATTTCGCAAAGGCTTTCGTGCCTGTTATCTCATTGGATATTCTTGTGTGGTATTAGCCCCGTTTTTGAGATAGAAAACTGAGATTTTGGTTAGAAAGTTTGTCTAAAATATGGATTAAAATCTGGATTGTTTTGACGCATTTCTGTATTCTTCCCACTGAATACAATTGCTTCCCGGAGAGAATGACCAGCTCTCCTTTGCAGTTAATTTATTTCTGGACGTTCCTTAGTGATTCCAATGAGTGCGTTTTCCACTTTGTTATTCAAAGTAATTTTATGTTTTGAGTATTAGATTCTAAGTAATCTGAACTTGTAAATCACATGATCTCTTTTAAAATGTCTTCTAGATGGTAAACCTATGCTACGCCAGGGAGATACAGGAGACTGGATTGGAACATTTTTGGGTCATAAGGGTGCTGTTTGGGGTGCAACATTGAATAAGGATGCCACCAAAGCAGCTACAGCAGCTGCAGATTTCACAGCGTAAGTGTAGCCAAAATAACAATCTTTGGACTTCTCTGTAGATTGTGTTCTGAAATAATTAAAAACTTCAACTTCATTTGTTTAGCAATTCTGACTCAGTGCCTGTCATATGGAACGTATAATGTTGTGGATCACACCAAAATTCCATCCTTGGGCCTGTCTCTCTACATTAATAATTCTCAACAATTTAAGAGGATTAAGTGTCTTATTTTTGTATATCTGGTTTGGGACTCAGAAATTTGCATTATTAAGAAGCACTCCAGATAATGAATGTTGGTGGTCGTGGTTTAGAAATGCTGCTCTACATGTGCTCCTTGAATATCATCTACTCCTGTGTCTTCTACATGCTGATGACCCCAGATTTTTAGCCCTGATTTTACTCTCAGCCCCAGTTTTTCTAAACTGCCTTTGGACATGTTTAAAACTCATTATGTTCCAAACAGAACTTCTTTTTTTTTCCTAAATTTTTTACGGTTGAAATATAAATAATTCTTGATTCTCCCTTAGCATCCATGTCCAGATTATCATCTTTGTTGATTCTACCTGCAGAGTATCTCCTGACTACAGTGTTTCTCCATGCTTCTGCCAGTCCCCTTAGTTCAGGGCCGTTTTTAACTCGCTGCTGCTAGTCTCTCTCTCTCTCTCCTAGCTCATCTTCTGTACTGCTGCCAGTTGACTTCTAAAAACAAATGTTGTATCACTTCTCTACGCAATGATTTCTTCTGTCTTTCCTTTTGTCTATTTCAGTGATTAATAACCTTGGCTGTACATTAGAATGATCTGGGGAGTTTTTAAAATAATCAGATATACCTGGTTCCCAGAAATCCGGTTTAATTGGCATGGGGGAACCAGTTGTTTTTGTTTAGATCACTTAGAGAACATTGTGACTAAACAGAATCACGAGTTCGAAGACATCTGTGGTTAGGTATTCAGTGTTTCGTGCTATCAGAATGTCTCGCTGTCTGTGTTACAAGAGGTATTAGTATTAAGAGCATGAACTCTGGAGCCAGATTGACTGGATTTGAATCCAGGTTCCATCGTTTTATAGTTCTGTAACCTTGGACACTATTTAACCTTTTTCAATTTTATCATTTGTAAAAAATGAGAATAATAGTGCTTAGTTCTTAGGTTAGTTGTGAACAATAAATGAGTTATTATGTTTAAAGTACTTAGAACATTGCCTGAAATGTAGTAAGAGCTACTATGTAAGTGTTACATGTGTAAGGTAACAATGATAGCTACCACCACCACTGTTAATTACCACCCCCACAAGACCAAAATCTTACCCTGCACTGTTTTGAAACTTTTATGACTATGGCTGGTTTCATGCAAGGGAGGTTGAGCAGATTTAAATGTCAAGAATTTTTTTTCCAGTAAAGGCTTTTAGATGTTGTGATATAATAGGAGGAGCCCTGGTGGCACAGTGGTTAAAGTGCTTAACTGGTAACCAAAAGGTTGGCGGTTTGAACCCACCAGCTGCTCTGTGGCAGTAAGATGTGGCAATCTGCTTCTGTAAATTTACAGCCTTGGAAACCCTACGGGGCAGTTCTGCTCTGTCCTGGAGGGTCACTATGAGTTGGAGTTGAGTCCATTGATGGGTACATTGTTCCTGAAACATCATTCTCTTTATCTCTCTTAATTGATAAAGTTAATGTTGGAATTACTTTGAGTTATCTCTCTCTGTACCTCCAACTTACCTCTCATCAGAATCATCTGCCAAAAGTGGAGAGATTAGTATGCTGTGGTCCAGATAATGGTTAAGTAGGTCTGGGGTAGGGCCTAGAAATCTACAGGTAATCCAATTTTTTTAATCACTTTTTCTTTCTTGTAAAAGCCAGTGGAAAGATCTAGCTTTTCTCTTAATAAGGTTATTGGTAAATCAGAAGTGATATTATTTCTTCTTGATGACTAAGCCAATATGCTAAGATGGTTAGGCAAGTTCCACCCCCCTCCCAAAATAAAATACTTTATTTCATTAAAACTTTAAAAAGTTAAGCTAAGCAGCTCTTTTTTTGAAACCTGTGGTAAGTCCATTCTTACCACTGCCATTGAGTCGATTCCTACTCGAGGACAGAGTATAACTGCCCCATAGGGTTTTCTAAAGCTGTAAATCTTTACAGAAGTAGACTGCCACATATTTCTCCCACACAGCGGCTGGTAGGTTCAAACTGCCGACCCTTTGGTTAGCAGCCGAGTGCTTGAACCACTGTACCACCATTCTTAGGAGGTGAAAAGTGTTGAACGGACAGCATTGATACTATGTGTAAGAAACTGGGGATATAAGAGGAATCGGTTGTTTAGGAAGATGCCAAGTACTATATGAGTTGTGCGGAAAATAAATGCTGCAGGATTAGCTGATAAAACGACATTGTTATTGATGCCTCACTGTCTTGATTTGAGCCCTGAGCAAGTTAATGTCAGTTTCGTGCCTGATGATTGAATAATATATTAGAAAGCATGTAGATTATTCCAAACATAAGCTCTTTTTAGTATTCTTATTGTGAATAATGAAAATATGCCAGAATTAGCCCGACTGATTAGAATATGTTTTCTCAGACAATGTCATGCTAGAAAGTTGAATTGAGAATGGGAGAGAGCAGAGCAGGTTTCCTGTGCAAAGAAGAAATGAACATTTGGGAGTTTAATAGCTGTGCTACTTATGGTTGATATGATTTCCCTAAAGGCGTATTTATTCAGCTACTCATGACACAAGTATATAATATGCAAGGTTTGTTGTCAGTAATGTCAGTACAGGTACTCCCCGACTTATGATGGGGTTTAGTTCCAGCGACTTCTTCATAAGTGCGTTCTTACGTAAGTCAGTTACCTCTTTTTTTTTTTTTTAGTTTTCATTATTATTGCTTTTTATTAAACGATATGCTTATAAAGCTGATCTTTGTCTTTGAGGGTTGGAAACACTACACATAAACTTAAAAATACATGCTGCAGCATTGTGTATAGTAAATATTACTAACAAGGTATACAAAAAAAGGGAGTAGTTGTATTTCTGTTAGATGGCCTTTCATATTTCTTTACCATTCTCCATACTACTAATACTCATCTATAATAGCCTTTCCCTTTTTCCCCTCTGAAGTTCTGTCCTTAGAATCACTGTGAATTGGAATCAACTGATGGCACACAGCAGTAACAAAGCTCTGATGAGATTTTTTGGACTTCCCAGGCATAAACAGTGCTTTGTTTTTTCTGTGTTCCTGTGAACATATAGATGCTTGTGTCTTAGTTAGCCCTGCTGGCAAAGCGATTAAGTGCTCGGTTGCTAACCGGAGAAGGTCGGCACAGTTCAAACCTGCCAGCTGCTCTTCGGGAGAAAGATGTGGCACTCTGCTTCCCTAAAACAGCCTTGGAAACCCAATGAGGCAGCTGCACTCTGTCCTCTAGGGTCGCTATGAGTCGGAATCGCCTCGACAGCAACGAGTATCTTTTCAGGAGCGCATCACCAGGTCTTTTCCCCCTGTGGAGCTGCTGCTTGGGTTCGAACTGCCAACCTTTCAGTTAACAGCTGAGCGTTTACCACCCATTGTGAAACCAGGGCTGTTTCTTACAGTTTATAAGGTTGAAAGTCCTTGAGGGCACCGACTGTAGAGGAAAGCTTTTTCTGTTGGCTCTGGGGGATGGTCTTTGTCTCTTTCAGCTTCTGTTCCTGGGCTCCTTAGCAGTCTAAATTGGCCTGGCATCTGGTTTTCCCTTTCTGTGCTTACTACTCTCTGTGCCTGATCTGCCTTTTTATATCTCAAAAGTGATTGGGTCTAAGACACTCCCTACACTCATATGGCCTGGTCTCATTAACGTAACGAAGAAAACCTTTTCCCAGATGGGATTACATTCACAGGTATAGGGGTTAGGATTCCAGCACGTATTTTTGGGGGCACAATTCAATCCATAACAACTTGTCTTTTAATTTTAATAAAATGTGTATTCGTTAGCATGTTTTCCTCCTCAGCTATAGCTAAAGCACTACTAAAGCAGAAATAATCTTTGGGATTATTTCTTCTCTGCTTTTTGTGCCCTGGCATTGAGTCCAGAAGGACATATATATATCTTTGTTATATATTTTTTGTGTTTATAGAATAAAATGTCAATTATTTTAAGATAAAAAGCTATGTAGAACATCGCTTGTTCATTCTTGACAGCTCTTTTTTCTGTATGCAAAGTTTTCTTTGTTTCTTTTTACTGACCTCTTCTGACCTAAAGTGAGTTCGTTAATTTTTTATTTGGGAACCCCTTAGAGTACTTTTTATGCAACCATTACCTGGATCCAATACATATGTATGCATATATACACGTAAATACATATATATATATGTGTGTGTGTATATATGCATATATACACACACATATACATATTTTGGGATGAGTTGGGTCAGGGAAAACAAATGCAATTGAGAGATTAAAATCCTCGGTGTTACATTTATGTAATCAAAGGCAGTTACTTTGGGTCGAATTTGACTGGGGTTTGAGAAGTTAAGCGTCAACTTTGAGGTAGAGGTGGGAAGAATATGTTCTCTGCTGTCTTGATTTAAAATTTTGTGTAGCCTATATCAAAGACTTTTTATTCTGTAAAAAAAAGTTTTCTAAAGATTTCTTGTTTTTCATTTTTTATTTTGCACATACATGAGAGTATGGAGAGAAATTGGAAAGGTGAAACTAAAAAATTGTTGAAATGCTTTGTAATCTTGCTAAAAGGTATTATGGCTGTAGGCTAAAACAAAGTGAGTGGGATGGATTGGTTCCTGAATCTTACTTAAATTCTTCAGATCTTTTCCAGTGTCACAGAAAATTAGTTAAATGGCTTTTAAGAATTTTTTTGTTCTCTTTAGGCTTATTTCAATATTTTATCAAAAGAAGTCTGATAGTGAGGAATATTGGTGATATGGAGATTTACAATGTACTTATGTAACATTTTACATCTACTTTATTTTGTAATTAGTCATCAAAGTTATCATTATATTTATCCTTTTTATTTTTTGCTTTTAGCAAAGTGTGGGATGCTGTCTCAGGAGATGAATTGATGACCCTGGCTCATAAACACATTGTCAAGACTGTGGATTTCACTCAGGTATCAGAAAATGGAATTCATTTTAGGATATTAAATTCCTGTTATAGGGTATGATAGAATTGATTGTCTGTATTGCACTACACCACCACCACCACTTGCCATTGAGTTGATTTTGACACATGGTGACCCCTTCTGTGTCAGAGTAGAACTGTACTCCATAGAGTTTTGAATGGCTGATTTTTTGGAAGTAGATTGCCAGGCCTTTCTTTTGAGGTACCTGTGGGTAGACTTGAACCTCCAACCTTTTGATTAACAGCCAAGCACATTTAACCATTTGCCACTACTGCTATACAAATTTGTTATGTTTTTTTATTATTATTGTGCTTTAAGTGAAAGTTTACAATTCAGGTCAGTCTCTCATACAAAAATTTATACATACATTGTTATGTGACTCTAGTTGCTCTCCCTATACTGTGACAGCACACTTTTCCTTTTCACCCCGGATTTCCCGTGTCCATTCAGCCAGCTCCTCCAGCTCCTCACCCTCTTCTACCTTCTTGTCTCGCCTCTGGACAGGAGCTGCCCATTTAGTCTCATGTATCTACTTGAGCTAAGAAGCGCACTCTTCTTCATGAGTATCATTTTATGTCCCATAGTCCAGTCTAATCTTTGTCTGAAAATTGGCCTTGGGAATGGTTTTAGTTTTGGGAACAAAGTTGTTATTTCTTGATTAATTCTTTTTGCGACTTTGAAGATACTCTGAAATTCTTGCCTCCTACAACAACAACAAAATCTCTTAAAATCCCAAATAACCTTTCTCAGCTACTTTCAGAAGGGGGAGGATAAATTTGAGATCATCAAAGACATGCTACTCAGAAGAGGGGAATACAATCAGGTGTGAAATATTTGTATTGGGAAGATTGAAAAGATTTAATCATTATGAGAAGGCCAGCTGCTCCACAGTATCTTCTCAGAAATAACTGGTATATATTGCATCTCTGTGAACTCTGTGAGCTTTATTTGGATAAAATGGTGTCCAGGTTTCAAAGAGGAATAACTATTGAAGTAATTAATTACTTAACATTTTACTTATGTGTTTTTCAGGATAGTAATTATTTGTTAACCGGGGGACAAGATAAACTGTTACGCATATACGACTTGAACAAACCTGAAGCAGGTAAGTGTAATTCATATGTCAGTTTCTGGTTTTATTTTCTTTTAATTTAAGTGACTTCCTGATAAGAGGAATTAAAAAATATGAGTTTGTGTAGTATATTATGCTTGCATAACCTTCTTACAATTTAAAATTTTATCCTGATATATTTTTATCTTGATAATAAATATAAAAAAAGATGCAGAACAGTGTACTACCTTTTAGTAAGAAGAGTGATTATCTGTAAAAGGTGAGGAGGATGAGAATTCTCGATGTGTGTGTTTTCTGTTGTTTAGATTTTTGAACCATGTGAACATATTATCTATTCAAAAGAATTTTTAAATTTGTCTGTGACAACTTCTATGTCGTTAAATAGTCTACAGACTTTTTAATGACTGTATGGTATTCCATTCTATTGATGTATCATAAGTGAATTAATCAATCTCAGATCATGTCCTGTGTGATCTGTTCACAATTTTTAAATATTATAAACAGTGTTTTGCTATTGTATTTCCACAATTATTTCCTTAGGATAACTGTGTAGAAGTAAATTGTTGGCACATAGGGCAGGTACACTGGGAAGGCATTTGTAGATATTACTGAAGTGCCCTTCACAAAGTAAAATATATTTATACCTAGCCTGTTCTAGTTAAGTGAATCCTGGTGGCACAGTGGTTAAAGCGATTGACTGCTAACCGAAAGGTTGGGAGTTCAAAATCACCAGCAGCTCTGCAGGGGAGAGTTGTGGCAGTCTGCTTCATAGAGATTTACAGCCTTGAAAACTCTATGGAGTTGCTATGAGTCAACTCAACGGCAGTGGGTGGGTTCTAGCCAACACTGATAACTGTATCTTTGCCAATTTAATAGAAGAAAAATGGTATTCTGTGACATTGATGTGAACTTTAAAAAGTTATGAGATTAAAATTCTATTGAATACCATTTTAATATATTCTTTTGTGAACTAACAGCCTTTTTATGTCTTTTGCCCATTTATTTGTTACAATGTTTAGTTTGGTCTTATTGGTTTTTAAGAGTTCTTTATCATGTTCTAATTTGTCCTTTACTTTTTAGTTTTGTTAATAGAGTTTTATGGTAAACAGATTTTTAGATTTTGGTGGAATCCATTTCTTTTATGAATTCTGTCACTACATGGATGCTTTAGAAAAGCCTTCTCTTCCCAGTTGAAAAAAAATATTCAACTTTATTTTCTTCTTGTATTTTAATAATATTTTATAAATAGCTACCAAAACACGATAAACAGAATTTTGTTTTATTTATTATATATTCTTTGGTCCGTTTTAAAGTTTTGTGTCGTGGATATTTGTTATCTATTCGTAAATCAATAAAATTTGAAAGAGTAGCAAGAGACCCAAAGCTGTATTGGAAATTAACTTTACGTTTATATTGAATAGTGTGTTATATTTGGAAATTCACCAGGCTTGGGTATATGACAGGGTTCTGTTTTAATTGCTGCTGCTACTATTGACTGTTGACTAATTGAGGCAAGTCACTTGTTCCTCACCTTTAGTCATGTATGATATGAGTGATTATTCTCTTGAGACACCTTCCATTTCTAAAAATGTTTCTCAGGTGAGGACACCAACTACATTTATAGATTTCTTATTCTCCATTGGCACCTAGGAGTTATTCTCTATTCTTTCTGATGTTTTGCCAAAGCAGCAGAGTACTCTGACCTCACTTAATCAACGAACCTTCCAGCCATAACAAGGTAGTTCAGAGCTTGGGTGGATGTTTTTCATCCCCTTTTACCTTTCCCAAAGCTGCTTTTAGAAATGATTCTTCCACTGTACACTGGCAGTAGAAATAGTAGTAATTACCTGAGCACTAACTGTATGACAGGCACTGTGTTTCTCACTTTACGTATATATTCCCCTTTGATCCTTACAGTAGAATTAGGAGGTATAGTAACTAGTGTTAGTCCATTTTTCAGGTGAAGAAATGTAGTCATAGAAGGGTTAGGTAACATGCTTGGAGTCCAAATATGTTGAATGGCATTCCTTTCGGCATTTGCTTTTGTCCAGAGGTAACAATGAGGATTTTTTGGAAACCTTTTGAAGGGGAAGTCTCCAACAGAGACGGGTTCACGTTTTTGTTATCTGTTTCTCTGTGTGTAGAAACATTCCTAGAAATTACTGTTTTTTTTATTTTCCTTCTCTCCTGGCAGCCCTGCATTCATCTTTTTCTGTTAGTTTCTGACAAAAGTGCCTTGGCTGAGGGTACGAGAGTTAGCTCAGACTCTTGTTACCCGGTCGCCTGTGTTCTTACTAAGTTATGCCACATCAGTTATTCGTTTTTCGGAGAGAGGTAGCAGTAATGCTTTTGAATAACATTAGTTGTGCAGAAAATTTGCCTGGAGGGAGTGATGTATTTACTCCCTGCTACATAATGACATCATCATAGTTCTTACACATAAATTTTTGTTCAGTGTAGGAAAACTAAATTTTTTGTGTAAACATTAGGTTTGAATTGTGCTGAGCTTTGAACAGTTGTAGTCTATTTTAGAATATTTTAAAAATCAGATTGTTTTATCTTTAGAACCTAAGGAAATCAGTGGTCACACCTCTGGTATTAAAAAGGCTCTATGGTGCAGTGAGGATAAACAAATTCTTTCAGCTGATGATAAAACTGTCCGGTAAGTAATTTTTCTTTAGTAATTTAACATCTGAAAAATATTTGCCCCCAGGGTTTATACTTTAAATACATTTTATTGTAAATAATATGCAAGAAGAATTGTTTCTTAATATTGAAACTTAAATTCCACTTTAAGTCACATTTATACTATTTATATTCATAGAGCAGTATTGAAAAGAAAATTAAAACTATATAAGCCAGTGTTCTTTACCTGGGTCTCTGAACAGGCTGGCCATAGGTGGTCCATGAAGCCCCTGAAATTCTGTACAGAATTTTTGTGTGCTGATCCCTTTTTCTGTGGGAAGATAGATACATAGCTATGTCATCAGATTCACAAAAACAGGGTAAGAGGCACTGTAAAGAGCAGGACTGAAAACTGATTCGAATAGTACTTAAGTGTTTTAATAGTTTTGCTAAATTTTTTGGGAAGCGTATTTAGGTATTAAAGTTGACTTCACTAACAAGCTACTAAATAATCTGACGTTGTATAGGAGCTCCCTCTGTGTCATCTCTGATTTATGACTTCGAATATGTGTTGTTTTACTACAGTTGTGATTATTCTTTAGCTGGTTAATCTGCAGATGTAATTAGGGTTTACGTTTTTTCCTGAATAAGTAAACATCATCTTATTTTTCTTTTTTTTGCAGCCTTTGGGATCAGGCTACTATGACAGAAGTGAAATCTCTAAATTTTAATATGTCTGTTAGCAGTATGGAATATATTCCTGAGGGAGAGATCTTGGTAATAACCTATGGACGGTCTATTGCTTTTCATAGTGCAGTAAGGTATGTCCAAGAAATATCTTTGTTTTCTTTTTGAGTAACAAACGACAATTAAGGTACTTAACAGTTTAAATGTAACTAATTTTTTCTTGAATTTTTTATAGAATATTCAAAACGTATAAATATTTATTATTTACTTTTCTTTTTTTTAAACTTTTCTTCATTTCTTGATTTTTTGTCTCTCCACTCCAACAGCAGGTTCCCTCAGCACTTCTTTTTTTTTCTTTAGTTTGGATCCAATTAAATCTTTTGAAGCTCCTGCTACCATCAATTCTGCATCTCTTCACCCTGAGAAAGAATTTCTAGTTGCAGGTGGTGAAGATTTTAAACTTTATAAGTATGATTATAATAGTGGAGAGGAATTAGGTGAGTTGTTCTCTTATTCCTCACTTAACCTTGCTAACCTAAAGATTGTCAGTTGAAATCCACCCAGGAGTACTTCAGAATACAAGTCTCGGTGATCTGTTTCTCTTAAGATTACAACTAAGAAAACCCTATAGAGCAGTTCTACTTGTAACACATGGGGTCACCATGAGTCAGCAACCACTACCACCAACAGCAACCTTTATTAAATGTTGGGTTTCAGTAATTAACACCTCACGTGTGTGTGTGTGTGTATGTATATATATATATAGCCTGTTGAAAGCAAAATTTTTAGCTAGCTAAAGCTTGCAGCTTCCAAGTGATAAAGGGTTTTTATCTATTTTGGATAGAAATTTTTATAGAACTATATAAACAGTGTACTGAACTCACCTTTTCCTTTTAGCTTAAGTCATCATTGTGCTGGATTTCTATACTACAGTGCAGTGATTCTCAGAGTTTTTTGCGTGGGGATAGGGAGATGTTTCAGTCTTACTTCCAAATCCCATATATTAAACAGAGCGAAGGAGAGTTGTTACTTCTGAAGTATGGTACAGGCATATAGCCCTATCTATACCCCCCATCCCTCCCCAACACTTCCTTTTGGCCAACTTTGAGAAATCTTTAAGGCTCTGTAGACCATAGTGTGGGGAAACAAACAGTGGTAACATATTACAGGGATACATTCAGGAATCTGGAGCTCTGGTGGCACTGTGGTTAAAAGCTTGGCTGCTAACCAGGAAGTCGGCAGTTCAAATCTACCAGCCGCTCCTTGGAAACCCTATGGGGCAGTTCTACTCTGTCCTTTTATAGGGTCACTATAAGTTGGAATTGACTCAGTGGCAACAGGTTTGGTTTTTTTGTTTATTTTATTATTTTGAGTCAGTTTGCTTCCATTTTCATGATAATAGTCCTTTTATAAAGGGAAAGAGTAGGCAATGGAGGATTAATTTGAAGTTAACACACATCCTAACTTCACAGTTATTTAATGAACTAGGTATTTCATATAGTTAATGTATGGCTCTCAGAATCTTTTAGTCTTCCCAAATAATTTCGCTTTTTGAAGTTGTGTATTTTTTATAATTTTCTTTATCTATAAGCTGCCACTTTTTGTTATTATTCCTACATGCTTCTAGCTGTCCTGCTTTGCCACCCAAAAAACTAAAGTTTGTTGGAATTGTACACAAAGAACCAAAAACAATTTTATGAATTATTTGCCTGAGGTTGCAGCTGCTAGGTACTGGACCTTGAACCCACTCATTTCTCATTCCAAAACGTCATGTTCTTTGTACTCTCATAATCCTTTTTCCATTGTCTGGTTGGACAGAATTGGGGGAAGAGAATGTGTGGCGGTTCTTGAGTTTAATAAGCATGGAGATAGAACAGGAGCGTTGGTATAGTAAAGAGCTTTGAGAATTAACGTGATGAGGGTATGACTTAAACAGAGCAACACTATTAATGTGTACATTTTTTCACTAGATTTCATAGATTAAAGTATTTAATGATCAGTGTTAATCCTAGATCTCGATATTCTGTGTGACGAATGACTAGTGGACTCTAGGGCTTGATAGCAGATTAAGGGGTAGAGAGTGTGAAAGAGCTCCATCTGGTGGCTCTCTATAGTCGTTAGAATTAATTCCCTGGTAAATAGGCAATGAGATTAGCAAATGGAAATTGAGAGATTAGAATTTATAGATTTTAGATCTGCTTTCTGTTAAATTTAGGGGGCCTTTGTGTACTTCTCCTCCTCCATCCTTAATGAAGTGAAGCCTCATTTTCTTTTTTAGAGAGACAATATGTAACCGTAATCTATACTTGAATGGGAAAGGGGAAATCTTAGGTAGAAGCGGTAGACATGGTGTACCACTTTCTGTTGAGAATTACTTTATTTTTAATTAGGTAAAATTGTTTGTATTTGCCCTTATGAAGTTTGAATCTCCACAATTATATAGACAGTATCTTCTCTAGAATATTTATACTTAACCTAATAGTTAAGTTGCTGTCAAGTTGATTCTGACTCATGGTGACCCCATGCATTGCTGAGTAGAACTGCTTCCTAGGGTTTTCAAGGCTGTAACCTTGCGGAAGCAGATCCTCAGGCCTTTTTTCCGAGTTGCCTCTGTGTAGGTTCAAACCACCAACCTTTTGGTTAGTAGTCAAGCACTTAATTGGTATTAAATTATTTAATAGCCCTCCCTCTCTTTTTCAGAATCCTACAAAGGACACTTTGGTCCTATTCACTGTGTGAGATTTAGTCCTGATGGAGAACTCTATGCCAGTGGTTCTGAAGATGGAACATTGAGACTATGGCAAACTGTGGTAGGAAAAACATACGGCCTTTGGAAATGTGTGCTTCCTGGTAAGAATTTTTATTCAGATTTATCAAATTAAACTGCATGATTTTGTGTCACTTTTTATCCTTCATTCTATTTTCATGTTTCTGTCATCTGTATATTTTACATTATTCAGTATGGGTTAACCAGATAGATGCCCATGATAATAAATTGGCCCACTGAGTTCTTTGGTTTGTTTAAATATTTTTTTGTGTATTTTACAGTATATTCCTAAATTTTTACACTAGCTCATTAGAATGGAATGGATTGAATTTCTTTTTAATAAAAGATACGTAGTTATTGATCCCGAAGTAATATGAACCTAAAAGTAATTTTTGAAGAAAGATATACTATTTCAGAATCACAGTTATTAAAAAGGAGTTGTTGCTACAACTCATCACTTGGAAGAGTATCTCTTCTTAAATGCTACATATTGTAATTCACGTACTCATCATTGTTTTCTTTTCATAGAAGAAGATAGTGGTGAGCTGGCAAAGCCGAAGATCAGTTTTCCAGAGACAACAGAAGAGGAGCTAGGTAGAATATTAATGAATTGACTTTTGTAGAGTCCTGGGGGAATTTAAAATTGACTTGAAGTGTTAAACTTGAATTTGACCCGTTGCCATGCGAAATGTTTCAAATGTGAACAGTTAAATAATGAAAAGTTTAAAACGGTTTCATTGAACACATATAAAACCAATATTTAAATTCAAGAGCCCTGGTGGCGCAGTAGTTAAGAGCTCAGCTGCTAACCAAAAGGTCGGCAGTTTGAATCCACCAGCTGCTCTTTGGAAACCCTGTGGGGCAGTTCTGCTCTGTCCTGTAGGGTTGTTATGAGTTGGAGTTGAGTCGACGACAACAGGTTTGGTTTTTATTTAAATATATGCTTACCGCATAGTAGGCACTGAGGATGTCATGTGGACAAAACTAATGTCATTTTCTCAAAAATCTTAGATCTAACTGAGAAGGCAGATACTAAAATAATTAAACACAGTATTAAATAATTTTAAGGAGCTGTCTCTTCTAGGGAATCAGGGAAGGCTTCCTGGAGAAGTGACATTTAAACTTGGACCTGGAGAATAAGTGGCAGTAAGTTAGGCGAGGTTATGAGATGGCATGTTAGTAGAGTACTCTTCTATGATGGAAGAGTTTACAGCAGAAAAAAACAATGTTAACTAAGCCTTAGAAGCAAGAGGGAGGACAGCTTATATGGAACTAGAAGAACTTAATCATGCTTTGGGGTTAAAGAGCAAAGGCAAGATGATATTAGAGAAGTTAGATCATATAAGCCCTCATAAGCTGTTAGGACTTGGAGAGCTTTCTACTAAGAGCAATGAGAAGCCTTTGAATTTTAAGCAGAGGAATAATAACTTCAAATTTGAGTTTTTAAAAGGTTATCTTGGCTGTTTGCAGAACGAATTGGAGTAGGGACAAGAGTGAACATAGACCAATTAGGGCCTTTATACAGCAACAAAAGAAGATAGAAGGAATACACAGAGTCACTGTACCAAAAAGAAGTAGTTGACTTTCAACCATTTCAGGAGGTAGCATATGGTCAAGAACGGATGGTACTGAAGGAAGAAGACCAAGCTGCGTGGAAAACAGGGCTCCAGGAGTTGACAGAATACCAATTGAGATGTTTCAACAAACTGGAGGTACTCACTCACCTATGTCAAGAAATTTGGAAGACAGCTTCCTAGCTGTCTTAGTCATCTACTGCTGCTGTAACAGAAATAACCACAAGGTGGATGACTTTAACAAACAGAAGTTTATTTTCTCACAGTATGATAGGCTAGAAGTCCGAATTCAGGGCACCAGCCCCAGGGGAAGACTTTCTCTCTCTCTGTTGTCTCTGGAAGAAGATCCTTCTCATCAGTCTCTTGATCTAGGAGCTTCTCTGTGCAGGCACCCCAGGTCCAAAGGATGCGCTCTGCTCCCTGCGCTGCTTTCTTGGTGGTATGAGGTCCCCAGCTCTCTTCTCACTTCCCTTTCCTTTTATCTCTTGTAAGATAAAGGTGGTACAGACCACACCCCAGGGAAAACTCCTTTTACATTGGGTCAGGGATGTGACTTTAGTAAGGGTGTTACAGTCCCACCCTAATCCTCTTTAGCATAATCTAATTTTGCCTGGTTAACCAAAGACAAAGATTAGATTTACAACACACAGGAAAATTATAGAACGGAGGACAACCACACGATACTAGGAATCATGTCCTAACCAAGTTGACACATGTTTTTTGGGGACACAGTTCAATCCATGACACTGGCCAACTGACTGAAAGAGATCCATATCTGTGCGCATTCCAAAGAAACTGATCCAACAGAACATGGAAATTATTGAACACTATCATTAATATCCCACACAAGTAAAATTTTGTTAAAGATCATTCAAAAGAAATTGCAACAGTACATTGACGGGACTGCCAGAAGTTCAAGTCAGATTCTGAAGAGGACGTGGAATGAGGGTTATCATTGCTAATGTCAGATGGATCTTTGCTGAAAGCAGAGAATACCAGAAAGATGTTTACCTGTGTTTTATTGCTATGCCAAGGCATTTGACTGTGTGGATAACAGATTATAGATAACGTTGCAAAGAATGGGAATTCCAGAACACTTAACTCTCCTGATGAGGAACCTGTACATAGACCAAGGAGCAGTCATTCAAACAGAACAAGCAGTTACTGCATGGTTTAAAGTCAAGAAAGGTATGTGTCCAGGTCGTATCCTTTCACCATATTTATTTAATCTGTATGCTGAGCAAATAATCCAGGAAGCTGGACAATGTGAAGAAGAACCGGGCACCAGAATGGGAGGAAGACTCATTGACAACCTGTGATATGCAGATGGCACAGCCTTGCTTGCTAAAAGAGAAGAGGACTTGAAACACTGATGAAGATCAAAGACTTCAGTATGCATTGTACCTCGACATAAAGAAAACAAAAATTCTCACAACTGGACCAATAAACAACATCATGATAAACGGAGAAAAAATTGAAGCTGTAAAAGATTTCAATTTACTTGGATCTGCAGTCAACGCCCATGGAAGCAGCAGTCAAGAAATCAAAAGACGGATTGCATTGGGCAGATTTGCTGCAAAAGACCTCTTTTAAGTGTTAAAAAGCAGAGATGTCACTTTGAGGACTAAGGTGTGCCTGACCCAGGCCATGATACTTTTAATCATGTCATATGCATGTGAAAGCTGGATAGTATATAAGGAACACCAAAGAAGAATTGATATCTTTGAATTATGTTGTTGACGAAGAATATTGAATAACCGTGGACTGTCAGAGGAATGAACAAATCTGTCTTGGAAGATTTACAGCCAGAATGCTCCTTAGAAGCAAGGATGGTGAGACTTCATCTCACATACTTTGGACATGTTATCAGGAGGAACCAGTCCCTGCAGAGGACTCTGTGCTTGGTAAAGTAAAGGGTCAGTGAAAAAGAGGAAGACCTGCAATGAGATGAATTGACACAGTGGCTGCGACAGTGTGCTCAAACATAACAAAGATTGTGAAGGTGGCGCAGAACTGGGCAGTGTTTCATTCTGTTGTACATGGGGTCGCTATAATTTGGAACTGATTGATGGCACCTAACAACAACAACAACATACAGGATGTAAAAAAAAAAAGCTTATGGAACTACCTTGTGGCGGTTGGGGGCGGGGGGAGGCATGTGGTTGGCCCAAAAAAAAGGATAACACGCATGTTATTTATGTAAAATACCCAGTAGTCTTAGTGAGAGATCATGTGGTTTTGACAAAGAAAATGGCAGTGAGAATAGGGAAAGATAGATGGAGATGAGAGACTTGGTGGAGAATTGGTGCCCAAACCCACGACCGTGGAGTCAATTCTGACTCTCAGCAACCCTATAGAACAGAGTAGAACTACCCCAGAGGGTTTCCAAGGCTGTAAAACTTTACAGAAACAGACTGCCACATCATTCTCCCATGAATCGGCTAGTGGGTTTGAACCACTGATCTTTTGGTTAGCAGCTGAGTGTTTTAACCGCTGTGTCACCAGGGCTTCTTGGAGAATTGATAGGACTTGGTAATTTTATTATTTTGCAGAGAGGGAGTATAAGAAAATTCCAGATTTCTGCCATGAAAAATTGGGTGTGATGATTTGGAGGGAGAAGGGGGAGAGGGATTACACTTAACCCAGTTAGAATTCTCCTTAAGTTTTTTTTATTGTTAAGCACCCTGTTCAACAAAAATTTAGTATTTTGATTTGAGTCACCTAAAATATAAGGATTTGAATCACTATGAATTTTTAAAATTTATTAAGCACTTGCTACACACCAAATGAATCTTTCTGAAATCTAGAATTATAAGTGATAATATGCCCTGATAATTTAATTTTGTTTTATGTCAGAATAATTAAAGGAGGAGGCCAGATCTTTTAAAGATGCATGAATTTAATTCATTGTTATTGGATAGCTGGACTCATTGGAAATGTAGCCCAGAAATGTACAGTATTAAAAGAGGGACACCTGGGAAGTTTATAGTTAATGGTATAAGAGAGTCTAATGGGTAAAATACATGAGGTCTTTCTTCATTCACCAGGTGCATTTGCTCTTTTTTTCTCCCCTCATCACAGCATACTTTAACAGACTTTTTTGGTCCTTCATTACACATAAATGTAGATTTGCTTTTTTGCTTTATTAAGTTGATTAATGTGATTTTCTGTTTTTTAATTGCAGAAGAAATTGCATCAGAGAATTCAGATTCCATCTATAGTTCAACTCCTGAAGTTAAGGCCTGAGCATCGGGCATATGCCATAGTATACAGCCTACGGACTAAAACAGGCAAGCAGAGAAAAGCATCAGCCTTCCAGGGTTACTCTCTGCTTCAGGCAAACATGGACAGTAAATAATGGGGAATATGAATTAGCTCCTGCACTGGAACTAACTTGGTGTTACCTGTAAGTGAAAACTCAAGAGTATCAGAAGAAGGCAGATGGAGTTATGCTCTTGTAGTTCGACAGCCTACTGCCTTCAGAATGAATATGTGCAAGCCAGCATCCAATTCCTCTTATTACAATTAGATTTCTTGCAGCTGTTTATGTTATTATGGAGAAAAAAAATATAATGGCCTATTTTTCTGACTTTTCCCTTAAAGCAGAAAGACTTTTGTTCTAGTCATAAAGAAGAGCGAATAAATGATAAAGTAATTTGTCTGACTTCTTTTTCATTGTACACTGCTTCTGAATATCATCTAATTGTTTTTAGTTGTCTAAATAAATTGCCTCTTAAAACAAAGCAGTGATTTATTTCTTGGGGAAAACTGATAGATTTGAGTTTTATAAATGGAAATAGCCATAAAGATTTTTCTACGTCTTGACTATCAGCTTGATTAAAGAATCTAGTAAACATACCATTTCCTAATTTTGAAATTCAGTTACATGTACTGAATTTTTGAAGTTTTCATGTTGTTTGCTGGAGCTATATTTGCCTCCCCTCTATCTAGATTGACTAGAAATGCTTGACCTGCCTTTTTAAAAAACTTCGGAATAATAGTTTGTTTAAATGATACATGCTAATTATAGGGGAAAAAAACAAAGCAATTCCGAATTAACATAAATAGCAAAAGAGTCATTAAAAATCCCCCCCACAAAAAAAACCCTAAAATTGAATGAACATTAGCACACACAGAGTACTCTGTGCGCATACAAATAGATAGAAATGACTTTTTAAAAATGAGATAGCTGTAGACCTGCAGTGTTTTAAGAAGCACTAAATTTTATCTTCATCCTTTAAGTTGAGGTAGCATTTAAAAGCTTTTTACCCACCTTCTAATAAATTGATCATCTGAGACTTATAATTTACTCTTTTTTTAAAATATGGAGGGGATATTAAGCTAGTAATTTGGAAATACTTTAGACCAGTGAATAATATCTCTGCCCATTTGCTTTTTCTCACTTTATTCATCTTGTGAATGATTCTTACAACTTTAATGAAATCACTACCAAGGACTAAGGTTAGATTTTGAGGATTTGTGATAACCACAAGAAAGCACTGTAGGCTCTGGCGGCTTTCAAGGGCTAAGAGAGATGTCATGGGGGCGCCAGCTGATGATCCACACAGTCTCATGGGGCGGTGGTGGTGTGTTAACTTGCTACGTGCTGGTCCTCTCTCTGCAGCAGTATTCTGAATGTACCAAGAATTGCTCAGACTGTAATCAGAGTCTGACTTACCCTAAATAAAGTTGAGATTATATGTACCAGATTGGGCTCTAAAGTAGCTTGGTATTTTTGAAGTTAGAACCACGGAAATTTCTTCTACTTAGGTTTCATAAAAGTCGAGAGACCCTGTACAAACATGCTCACGCTGTCAGTGAGTGACATGTATTTGGAATCTGTCTATTTTGCCCCATCTCCATTGTTACCACCCTAGGCCAAGCTATCCTTGTTTCTCACCTGGAATAGTGCCTTTGTAGTTTCTCCCTCTTGCCCGCCCTTCCCCCTTTCCTCCATGCATTCTCCTTAGTTACAAAGGTAGTTGGTTTGTATTTGAAGAGTTAGATGACTGCCCGTTTAAATCTTACTAGCTTTGCATTATACCAGCTCTGTACTATGATCTGTCCCCTGCTTTCCTCATGACCTTTCTGTTTTCTCCCTTGCTGACATTGCTCTAGTCCCACTGGCTTTATTTCTGTCTCAAGACCTGTTCACTTGCTGTTACTGTGACTTGGTCCATTCATTCTAAATGTTTGCATAGCTAAAACCTTTCATCATGATTCTGGCCTCAGGCCCTTCCTCTGTCTCTTTATCACATTATTTTGGCCTGTTATAGTCATAGTTCTTAACACTGTCTGAAATTGTTTTTCATCTTCACCAATAGTGCTCCCATTGCCTAGAAAGGTGGCTGGTATGTATAAATGCTCAATAATTGTTGAAACAGTTCCCTTAATTAGCACTAAGTTATCAGACCAGGAAGACTTATTTCCCAGTTATGCCACATACAGCCGGCCGTCCTCTCCAATAAAGAGTCAGGAACCTTCACTTTATTCCTACTCAAAGCCCTTGCCTCTCCAGTGAACTCAAATGCAACCTCAGCCTTGAGACCTGAGACCCATTTACCTAGGGGGAGCCCACCTTAGGTGACACAATCTCATTTCCACCTACTTTCTGCTTCTCGCTCTTTGGAGACTCCTTTTTATGTCGTAATGTTCATTAGCTCATAGTAGCCCAAATCCCCACCTAATTTTAGTAATTTATCTGCTTATGAATCAGTACATCTCAGTTTTAGTGTCATCCAGAGGTTTCTTCCAGGAGACCAGGATTGAGTGTGGGTAATGTTCTTGAGAAAGTTTTTCATGTCAGTAAGTAAAGTACAAATGCATTTTTTATGGCTGCAAAATGTTCTAGTAAGGATACACCATAATTTATAATTACTTACACAGTTTATATTTTATAAACGGAATTATTAATTTAGCTGCCATTTCTTTGAGACCAAGGTATTCTTGTTTGGGTGTGTGCTTTAGGTGAAATTTTACAGAGCAGATTAGTTTCTCATTCAACAATTTATACACAAATTGTTTTGTGACATTGTTTGCAATCCCCACAATGTGTCAACACTCTCCCTATCCCACACCCCAATTCCCCTTTTCCATCCATTCATTTTTCCTGTCCCTTCCTGCCTTCTTGTCATTGCTTTTGGGCAGATGTTGCCCTTTTGGTCTCATATACATCATTGAACTAAGAAGCATGTTCTGCAAGAGTGTTATTTGTTTTATAGACTTGTCTAATCTCTGGGTGAAGGATGAACTTTGGAAGTGGCTTCAGTTCTGAGTTAGGGTGTCCAGGGGCCATAGTCTTGGGCGTTCTTCCAGTCTCCGTCAGACCAATAAATTTGGTCTTTTTTTGTGTGAATTTTAATTTTGTTCTACATTTTTTCCAGCTCTTTCTGGGACCCTCTCTTGTGATCCATGTCAGAGCAGTTGGTGGTGGTAGCCAGACACCATCTAGTTGTTCTGGGCTCGGGCTGGTGGAGGTTGTGGTACTTGTGCTCCATTAGTCCTTCGGACTAATATTTTTTCTTGTCTTTGGTTTTCTTCATTCTCCTTTGCTCCGGACAGGATGGGACCAGTAGATGAGACCAAGGTATTCTTAGAAGAAAAATGAATGTAGTTTTTCAGAAGGGAGTAATAACAAAATGGGGAATTGAAGATGCAAAGGAAAAAATGGATCCTGTTGGGCTACCATATAAGTTAATGTGTGTGTTGATCTCTTATGTTAGGGAGATACCTGAAAAAAAAATTACTGGAGCAAGAATATTCTCAGGTAGGAGGCTTAGCTTTTCTTTGCATATTTACAGGAATGCACAGCTGCTAGTATGACCTAGAAGCAATGACTTAAGACCAATAAAGCTTCTGTAGAAATGAAGCATTTCACAAATTTACCTGTGGAAACAAGGCCTAAGTATGCATCTAAATGATAGCTAATGAACAGTAATAATACTCCCAATAACTCAAATGAGGCAGATACTGTTATCTTCATTATATAGATGAGAAACCTGAATTTCAGAGATGTTAAGTGACTTGTCTAATGAGTTTGGCTTCAGCGAGATAGTGGGGAACAGTAAGTAAGTGTGCCGGGTTATATTGCCTGGGTTTTAAGCTGTGCTTCCGCACTTAATAGACTCTCTCTCTGAGCCTTAGTTTCTTCATCTGTAATGGGAGATAATAGCTCCCACACAGATATTTTGGGGAAATATCAAATAATTGATATAAAGGGCTAAACTCGGGAAGCACTTAATATTAGCTAGTATTTTTAATTTACTTTTTCTACCAGTGATTCCCAGACCTTAGAATTTCATGGACCAATAAGTTAGAAGAAGGTTGAGGGGTAAGATAGAATTGCTTTTTATTTCGCCAAGTGAAGCCATTAAAAAAAAAAGGCTAGCATCACAATCTTCATAAAACAACACTGTTAATGTTGAGTTGGTAGGGAAGAGCATAGTCTCAATATGAATAGTCTCATAGTCTTTAAATTGAATAAACTTAGTGTCAAAAAAATTCACTACAATTCTTATTTTTCTTATTTCACCGCAAGCTAGGAATTAGATGTTGTATAAGCCTCCTTCCTGTTCTAAAATATTTTTAGTCTAATATTCATACTCTCTAGTCCCTCCTGCTTCTACGCTTCTCCATATTTGACCTAGAAATACTAGTTGACAATTGTAGTCTAGATGAATGTTCACCTGAGGAACCTATAAATGTCACACTTAAAAATCATAGGATCAGAGAAGACGGTCAAATGAAATTGGACTAGATAAAATGGACTATAAGAGAAATAGCACAGACAGCAATATATAATCATTCATCTAACAAATATTCATAGCCTATTGTGTGGCAGATACTCTATTAGACGAGGCGTATAGTAAAGAACCAAAGAGGAATGGTCTATGGTGTTTGGAACTTAAAATGTGTATTACTCCTCTCTCAGGCCAAGTATGTTCTTAGAAGCATCAAGATAAATATGACATATTCCTAGAGCTTTAATTTTACTTGAAAAAGAAGGCAATTAGTAATCTATTTGGCAATTTAAAATTTATATTTAAAAATATTCATGAAAAGGAATAGTATACAAAATTTGCATTTAAAAAATAGAATACCGTATGTTAATGCAAATAACGTGGTCCTTCTGCCTTTTGTTTGCTGGCCATGTGCTTGCCCCACCACCCAAGAGGCACTCTCACAAGTGCCTCCATACCAATCCTCTTCCTCCTGTTGCTGTAAAAAATTAGCATAGCATGCTTAGAAAACACCTTGTGGGGGCAGCCAGCAAGCAAACACAGGAGGCTCCCATTATTTGCATAAAAATATGGTAGTAAAATACTTTAAATTAGACAGTTTTGTAAGGGCCATTTCAGGCTATGGCTCCAGGGTGGCATGCAGCTAGTTTATTCTCCTCTGCCCCTAGGTTGGTGGGTGGTTTTCTACTTTTAGCTTGGGTAAACATCACTTGAGAGAACTTGTTAAGTGTACAGATTCAAGGGCTCTACAAATTCTGATTTAGTAAAGCTAGGGTGGAGCCTAGAAGTCGGCTTAGAAAAAAGCTCTTGGTCGATTCCAGTGTAGTGGTCTGTTGATCTTTCTCTGGAGGCCTTACCTTAAGAATACTTCATAAGTTTCAGAAGGCAATAGATTTAAAAGAGATCTTCATAAAGTGAAACTTGGGAAGTTTTCTCCATTAAAAGAAACTCATTGTTTGCATTCTGTCTCTACTAACTTTCTGAATGCTGCCAATTTAACATACTTTTTTAATTCTAGGGATTAATTCCAGATGAATGCTGTGCAATGAGTTAATTTTAGAAAAAGTTCTTGAGAGATTCTTGTCAGATGTGTTGCTAAAATGTTTGCTTCAGGAGGCTGCCCTGGTTCTGATTTTTCAGAATACAAAACTGTCACTGTTCTGTGCCATCCAATCAATTCCGAGACTCATAGTGACCCTATAAGTCAGAGTAGAGCTACCCTATAGGATTTCCTTGGCTGTAATCTTTATGGGAGCAGATCACCAGGTCTTTTCTCCTGAAGAACAGGAGTGGGTTCGAACAGCTGGCCTTTCGGTTAGCAGCCCGGTGCTTAACTATTGCGCCACCAGAGCTCCTAATACAGAACTGTGTATAGCTAAATTAGGATCTCACAACTGTTTTTTCTTTGTTTTTAAACTTAAGTTATAAACAAATGTCTAATAAGTGGCTTAGTAATCTGGCTTGGATTTGTACCTCTTACCTCAAAATAGAATTCTGGTTTTTTAATCTTATAGGGCTGCTAATACTGCCATACAAAGGCCACCAGAATCACACTTGTAGTTGAACAAAGTTGAGTTTATTGACTTATTGCCACAAGGGAGAACACTTACCATGAGGAACCATGAGGTGTCAAAGAGGGTGTTAGGAATGACTCACAGAAATTGGGCTTATTGTTGGTGATTTGGGGAAGATTCAAAGAAGCAGGAGCCTTGTTCCAGGTTGGATACTGTCAGGAAGTAGTGTAATAATTCTATGATAAAAAAACAAAACCAAGTGCCTTCCAATTGACTGATGACAACTTCATGTGCATCAGTAGAACCGTGCTGCATAGGGTTTTCCATGGCTGATATTTTGGAAGTAAGTCACCAAGCCTTTCTTCCAAGGCACCTTGGGTGGACTTGAACCTCTAACCTTTTGGTTGGCAGCTGAGCTCTTTGAAATCTTAATTCTTATCTAATACATAAGAATGGAAGGAGGCTAAAAGTGATTGATAAGGAAATGGCAGTCACGACCAGGATAGGGGGCTATTTGGTCATTTTTTGTGGCTGGGACAATGCTCATGTTTTTTTGGTGTGTGTTTAGATGTGATTATGAATACCATAGTCTTGTTTTTGTTGATTCATCATGGTTACAGTGACCTTATCTGGTGCTGACGTTCTTTGACATTGTTTATGTTGAACTGGGAAGACACGGCCTAGCTGTGAGTGCATGCCAGCTCCAGGCTTGCAGGGGCTTTTGTTTCTCAGAATTAAAATAAAAACAAAGATAAAACACTATTAAATGTATGAATAGGATCTAGACACATCCAAAATATTTAGCAGTAGCTATTTGTGGACAAGGAGTCCCTGGGTGGCACAAAATGGTTAAACACTTTGCTGCTAACCAAAAGGTTGACTGTTAAGAGTCCACCCAGGGGCACCTTGAAAGAAAGACCTGGCAATCTAATTCCAAAAAATCAGCCACAAAAACCATATGGAGCACAGTTCTACCCTGACACACACAGTCTCCGTAAGTTGGAACTGACTTAATGGCAACTGGTGTTTTTGTTGTTCTGTTTTGTTTATATGTGGACAAGGCTGAGAGGCAGCTCTGTGTAGTGGAGTAAGACTGGAAATACTTTTTCTGTTTAGCCCCATGATTTGTGTGAACCTTACAACAACATTAACAGCTTCTACCAAATGAGTATCTACTATGTGCCATGCCATGCACTAGGTGTTTTATACACATAGGCAGATGTATTATGATCATCCTCATTTTCCACATAAGTAGACAATAAGTAATGTTCCCAGACCACACAGTTATTAAGCGGAGGAGCTGGTTTATTAAGTGGTTTGACCCATTTTGAGCCCTCCACCCAGTGGCGCCTCAGAAGAAATCCTGGCACCGTACTTCCAAAAACCAGCCTTTGAAAATCCAATGGAGTACAGTTCTCCTCTGACACATACGAGATTACCATGAGTCAGGGTTGACTCAATGGCATTTGGTAATGTTTTTACTACAGCAGGGTTCCTCTCTATTCATAGCTTTGGTGTCTGTAGCAATGGAGATATAATACATATCTGGCAAGGTTGTTTTAAGACTTAAATGCTATCATACGTGTGAAAGCACCTAGCACAGTAACTGGCTCGTGGTAGAGAAGCCGTAATTAATACTTTTCTTTCTCTTGGCAGAGCAGAGGTGCCTCTAATTGTGAGTACAGATTAGGGACATGTAGCCTATGTTGAGGCTGTGGAGCAACTCCAAACGATTTTATTAACCTGGTGATAGAGAAGTCAGGCTGAAGAAAATCTTAGCATCACAGAATTATAGAATTTTAGCGATCCAAGAAATTGTCATGGTCATCTGTTACAGACGAGGAAAATGAAGTGCCAAGTATCACACCTTTAACTACTGTTGTTGTTCTGTGTGGTGGCATAAATTCCGACTCATGGTGACCCTGTGAGACAAAGTAGAGCTGTCCTATGGAAGAACTGCCCCAGAGGGTTTCCTAGGCTGTAAACTTTATGGGAGCAGATCACCAGGTCGTTTTCTCTGAAGAGCAGCTAGTGGATTCAAACAGCTGACCTTTCAGTTAGCAGCCAAAGATCAGCATCGGAGCTCTTAACCATTGTCACCCCCATTGCTGTCAGTTGAATTCTGACTCATAGCGACTCTATAGGACAGAGGAGAACTGCCCCATAGGGTTTTCAAGGCTGTTAGTCTTTATGGAAGCAGACTGCCACATCTTTCTCCTGTGGAGCAGCTAGTGGGTTCCAACCCTAGACTTTTTGGTTAGCAGGTCAGCGCTTAACCACTGCGCCACCAGGGCGCCTTAATTACTGTCATAGCTAGGGTGAAAACCAGGTCTTCTCACTGTTAGGTCCTTACGTTTTTTCAGCCACTTAGTTGCTTCTGTTAACTGCTTCTCTTCCCAAAATCCAGATTAAAAGTCACAGTTGTGTGTCCTGTGAGGCCCTTCAGATTGCTCATTAGTTGCCCTTAGATTTCAGGATGGATCCTCTCCCCTCTTGTTATGTAATCTTATAGTTAAAAGTTTCTAGGAATATTGTTATTTGACATTGTTGACAATCATTTTAAAAACGGATTTCGGTAGCATTATTTCCGGGGCTAGTGTTACTGTTAATGGCGGGTCTGAGCCGCCTGTCGCAGAAGCCAATAGTGAGACAGGAGCGGGGTGAGTAGCAAGAGGGTTTTTATTGTGTATCTATATACACGAGACAGAGGGGAATGAGCTCCTCCAAAATCTGCCTCCTCGTCTGGAAGCTGATCAGAGGGTTATATACGAAGAAATCAAAGTCCAAGGACTTTGCAGAATGCTAGTTCCCCTCTTGGGTGGCCGGCCACATTAACCACGCTGCAGACTTGTTGAGCTTTGGACGCCATCGTGGTTTTGGTCACGAGATGATTTTTCCTTGTTCAGGCATTTTACTTCCAGATTCTATCACTTGTTGTTCTACCTCCCAAAGAGGAACTTAGGTTAATTTTAAACTTTTAAAATCATGGGAAAACAAGACAGAAGACGGGAGGAAAATAAATCAGAATCATGGGAGCATGCAAAAGTGAACCATGCAAGCTAGGCAT
>NW_004444120.1:4862412-4892423 GCF_000243295.1 Trichechus manatus latirostris
GTGAAATTCCCACGAAGCCGCTTTCGCTAGTGTTCCAGCTCCGCACTTCGTGGTGCGGTGACAGAGGAAGGGGACGAGGGGCGGGGCGGGGGCGGGCGCTGCGGGCGGGAGGCGGGCGTTGTGGGCGGGCAGGAAGGCGGAAGAGCTGGGCGGCGAGGGAGCCTGCCTCCGAAGACCCCAGACTGCTGCTGCGGCCCGCGCCATGTGTGCGCACAACCCGGGCACGGAGTTCGGTAAGCGGCCTGCAGGTCGCCCCCTCCCCACTCCATCGTTTCCCTCCATCCCGCCTCCAGCTCCTTACCCTCCTCTGGGAGCAGGGAGGAGCTCGCCTCCGCCCAGAGTTGGAGCCGGGGACTGGGAGCGAGCGGGTCTGACCGCGGCTCCCTGCGCAGCCCCCTGGCCGCGGGTGCTTCGGGGGTTCTGAACCGGGCGGAAACAAGTCGCGCCGAGTCCACACCGAGCCTAAACACAGGCGAACGAGGGACACTGAACCCTTGGGGCACGTTGACGCCGCCGGCGTTTGCGCGCGTCCTGTTTTTAAAAAGCGAAGAAACTGGAGAGGATTTGATTTTCATCTTCCGTTTTATTCCGTCACCTTCTAGCTCCCTGGTTGCAAAAAACCCTGAACAGACAAAAACAGATAAAACGCTTCCCTTCCCCCTCTTAATAGAATCCCCTTGGATTTAATGCTGGATTTCCGTAGATAATTTTCAGCAGAGCTGTATCCCGAAAGTGTCCGTGCTAGTGAAAAAGTTGTCAGATCTCTGTACCAAAAGTATAACTTACGGAAAATTGTGTATGATTTTGTATGTACAGAGATTTGTGAAAGTTCCTGTAATTACTTCGCCGTTTATCATCTTATTAATGTTAGTCAAATGCTTCTGAAGGTAAGAGAACTTAGTTTGGATTTCCTAAAACGTGATATGTTTGTATTTCAAACAGCAAAACCATGATTGAAGCAAAGTTAAGGATCTCAGTTTAAATATTATAGCTTGTATGTTTTTGTATTTTGGTTCTTCAACTTCTTAGCTGTGTAACTGTGGACAGATTACTTAAATCATTCTGAGTTTCAGTTTCTTCAGCTGTAAAATGCTTATAATAGTAGTACTTACCTGATGAGGTGGTTTGGGAATTCATTGGGAACATGCATGTAAAGTACTCGATATATTGTGGGTATCTACAGGCATACCTTTGTGATATTGCAGTTTCGATTCCAGACCACCGCAAAAAAGCGGGTCACAGGAATTACTTGGTTTCCTAGTGCATATGAGGAAACCCTGGTGGCGTAGTGGTTAAGAATTTGGCTGCTAACAAAAAAGGTTGGCAATTCGAATCCATCAGGCGCTCTTTGGAAACCCTTTGGGGGAGTTTTACTCTGTCCTATAGGGTCGCTATGAGTCAGAATCAACTCTACGGCAGTGGGTTTGGTTTTTTTTTTCTTTTAGTGCGTATGAAAGTTATGATTATACTGTAGTCTGTGGAGTATGCAGTAGCGTTATGTCTGAAAAAACGATGTACATACCTTAATTAAAAAATACTTTATTGCTGAAAAACGCTAACCGTCATCTGAGCCTTCAGCGAGTTGTAATCTTTTTGCTGGTGGAGCGCCTTGCCTCAGTGTTGATGGCTGCTGACTGATCAGGGTGGTGGTTGCAGAAGGTTGGGATGGCTGTAGCAATTTCTTAAAATAAGACAACAATAAAGCTTGCTGCATCGATTGACTCTTCCTTTCCCGAAAGACTTCTCTGTAGCATGTGAAGCTGTTGGATGGCATTTTACCCACAGTAGAACTTTTCAAAATTGGAGTCAGTCTTCTCAAACCCTGCCACTGCTTTATCACCTAAGTTTATGTAATACTCTAAATCCTCTGTTGTCATTTCAACAATGTTCACAGCATCTTCACCAGGAGTAGATTCCATTCCAAGAAGCCACTTTCTTTGCTCATCCATAAGAAGCAGCTCCTGATCAGTTGAAGTTTTATCATGAGATTGGAGTAATTCAGTCACATTTTCAGGCTCCACTTCTAATTATAATTCTCTTGCTATTTCCACCACATATGCAGTTAACCTCTTCCACTGACGCCTTGAACCCCTCAAAGTCACCCATGAGGGTTGGATTCAACTTCTTCCAAACTCCTATTAATGTTGATATTTTGACCTCCTCTCATGAATCACGAATATTCTGAATGACATCTAGAATGGTGAATCCTTTCCAGAAGGTTTTCAATTTACTTTGCCCAGATCCATCAGAGGAATCAGTGTATATGGCACCTCTAGCCTTATGAAATATATTTCTTAAATAAGAAGACTTGAAAGTCAAAATTACTCCTTTATCCATGGGCTGCAGAACAGATGTGTTGTTGTTGTTGTTGTTAGGTGCTGTTGAGTCGGTTCGGACTCATAGTGACACACTGTACAAGAGAACAAACCCCATCCTGTGCCATCCTCATGATCGTTGTTATGCCTGAGCCCATTGTTGCAGCCACTGTGTCAGTCCATCTCATTAAAGGCCTTCCTCTTTTTTGTTGACCCTATACCAAGCATGATGTACTTCTTCAGGGACTGGTCCCTCCAGATAACATGTCTAAAGTATGTGTGCCCACACCATAATTCCAAGGCATCAGTTCTTTGGTCTTCCTGATTCATTGTCCAGCTTTCACATGCATATGAGGCAATTGAAAACACCATGGCTTGGGTCAGGCACACCTTAGTCTTTAAAGTGACATCTTTGCTTTTTAACACTTCAAAGAGGTCTTTTGCAGCACATTTGTCCAATGCAGTGCGTCTTTTAATTTCTTGACTGCTGCTTCCATGGGTGTTGATTGTGGATCCAAGTAAAGTGAAATCCTTGACAACTTCAGTCTTTTCTCTGTTTATCATGATGTTGCTTATTGTTCCCGTTGTGAGGATTTTTGTTTTCTTTATGTTGAGCTGTAATCCATACTGCAGGCTGTGGTCTTCGATCTTCATCAGTAAGTGCTTCAAGTTCTTTTCACTTTCAGCAAGCAAGGTTGTGTCATCTGCATATTGCAGGCTGTTAATGAATCTTCTTCCAATCCTGATGCCATGTTCTTTATATAGTCCAGCTTCTTGGATTATTTGCTCAGCATACAGATTGAATAAGTATGGTGAAAGGGTGAAAGGTTACAACCCTGATGCACACCTTTTCTGATTTTAAACCATACAATATCCCCTTATTCTATTCGAATGACTACCTCTTGACCTATGTACAGGTTCCTCATGAGTACAGTTAAGTGTTCTGGAATTCCCATTCTTTGCAGTGTTAACCCGTAATTTGTTAATGATCCACACAGTCAAATAACTTGGCATAGTCAATAAAACACAGGTAAACACCTTTCTGGTAGTCTCTGCTTTCAGCCATGATCCATCTGACATCAGCAGTAACCCCTGAAGTTGAGTTAGCGGGCATGAAAACAACATTAATCTTGTACATCTCAGCGCTTTTGAGTGATCAGGTGCATTGTCAGTGTGCAGTAATATTTTGAAAGGAATCTTTTCTTCTGAGCAGTAGGTCTCAACAGTGGGCTTAAAACCATGTTGTAAACAGCCGTGCTGTCATCCAGGCTTTGTTGTTCCATTTATAGAGCCTGGGCAGAGTAGATTTAACATAATTCTTAAGGGCCCTAGGATATTCAGAATGGTAAATGAGCATTGGCTTTAACGTAAAGTCATTAGCTGCATTAATACCTAAGAAGAGAGTCAGCCTGTTCTTTGAAGCTTTGAAGTCAGGCATTGACTTCTCCTCTCTAGCTATGTAAGTCCTAGATGGCATCTTCCAATATGAGGGTGTTTCGTCTACATTGAAAATCTGTTGTTTAGTGTAGCCACCTTCATCAATTATCTTAGGTAGATAAGAAACTGAATAACTTCCTGCAGCTTCTACATCAGCACTTGCTGCTTCACCTTGCACTTTCATGTTATGGAGATGGCTTCTTTCCTTGAACCTCAGGAGCCCACCTCTGCTAGCTTCACATTTTTCTTCTGCAGCTTCCTCACCTCTCAGCCTTCATAGAATTAAAGAGAGTTAGGGCCTTGCTCTGGATTAGGTTTTGGCTTAAGGGAATGTTGTGGCTGATTTGATTTTCAATCTAGACCACTAAAACTTTCTCCATATCAGCAATAAGGCTGTTTCGCTTTCTTATCATTCATGTATTCACTGGAGTAGCACTTTTAATTTCCTTCAAGAACTTGTCCTTTGCATTCACAACTTGGCTAACTGGCACAAGAGGCCTAGCTTTCAGCTTTTCTAGGCTTTTGACATGCCTTCCTCACTCAGCTTAATCATTTCTAGCTTTTGATTCAAAGTGAGAGATGTGCGACTCTTCCTTTCACTTGAGTACTTAGAGGCCATTGTAGGGTTATTAACTGGTTTAATTGGAGTATTGTTGCGTCTCAGGGAATAGGGAGGCCCGAGGAGAGGGAGAGAGACAGTGAACGGCTGGTCAGTGGAGCAGTCAGAACACACAACATTTATTGATTAAGTTTGCCATCTTATATGGGCGTGGTTTGTGGCACCCCGAAACAATTGCAATAGTAACATCAAAGATCACTGATCACAGATCACCGTAACAGATATAATGAAAAAGTTTGAAATATCGCGAGAATTACCGAAATGTGACTCAGAGACATGAAGAGAGCACGTGCTGTTGGAAAAATGGCACCGATAAACTTGCTCAATGCAGGGTTGCCATAGACCTTCAATTTGTAAAAAACACAGTATCTTCAAAGTGCAATAAAGTGAAGCACAGTAAAACGAATTATGCTTGTACAAGTGGTTTGCACTTGACTACTAACCTAAAGGTTGGTAGTTCGAACCCACCCAGTGCACTGCAGAGGAAAGTCCTGGTGATCTGCTCCCGTAAAGATCACAGACAAGAAAACCCTGTGGAGCAGTTCTACTCTTTAACACATGTGGTCACCATGAGAGGAAGGCAGCAGGTTTTTTGTTTTTTGTTTTTAAAGTGAGCGTTCAATAAATGTTGTTAGTTGCCAGTTCAGACTCAGGGCAACCCCATGTGTGCAGAGTAGGACTGCTCCTTAGGGTTTTCAAGGCTGTGACCTTTTGGAAGCAGATTGCCAGGTGTGTCTTCCAAGGCGCCTCTGGTTGGGTTTGAACTTGCAACCTTTCAGCCAGTAGTCGGGAGCTTAACCGTTTGCCCCATTTGTGCCATCCAGAGACTCCTTGTTCAATAACTAATAATTGTATTATTATATAGAGTTCTGTTTTGAGGAGCTAATTTGAGAATCAGCTATAAGTTATATATAGCACATGCAGGTACTATATTTGTTTTCTTTAAAAGTGACTGCTAATTTTACAATCTAAACTTCAAGAGGTGTTCAGGAATTTTTGTTGAATGGCAAGAACTCTGTTCTGTCTTAATAAATACAATTGATTACCTCACCAAGTTGAAATTATTTTAGTCACTGCCTATTTAGAGATTGGTTTTGAACTCCAGTTCTGTTTCTGGGATGTGGAGTTCACAGTAAAGGAGCATTGCCTAGATTAGAAGACCGTGAAGATGGTGGTATGGTGTAGGGACGGGCTGGAGTGTTTTACTGGTCTCAGTGTCCCCAGCGGTATGGCTTTTAACTTTGTACAGCCACGGTATTTTTCCAAAACTTATGTATATTTATTTTCTTTTCAAGAAATACAATTAAACTGTTTTTGCTTTTTTAATTTGCAAAAATTGGAATCATTCATTTATTGAAAAGTAACAGTATAGACAAAAAGTTACTGTGTAGAATAATAGTAAATGATTTTTATGCATTTATTTAAATGATCATAGATATGTTTTTATTATTTAAATAAAACAAGGTACATTTCAAGGGTGTTTTTTCTTCATTGGTATTAATCATACAAATATAATTTTTTAAAATCCAGATAGAGATTTAGCCTAAAATGCTAAAATAAGTTATTGAAATTATTATGTACTAAGAAAATAATCATTTAGTATTAATTAATGTGGTATATTGATGATTTTTAGTTTTCTAATTGAAAGTGTTTTTAATAAACACTGTAACTTCTTCCTTTAAAGAAATTAATTTTTTGTTCCTTATTACAAAAGGAATTCATGTTTATGGGAGAAGTTTTAGAAGATAGTTAACACAGAAATGACTATGAAATTATTAATATCACTGTTATTTATATGTTGGTCCATATTTTTTCTAATTAATAGACTTTTAAAAAAAAAACAGTTCAGTTGAAGCTGAACATAACACTCTTGATAAAAGCCCTTCAAGGAAAACATTCTTCCTTCAAGGAAAACATTCTTTTCAGCATGGCATTTGGATGGGGAAAGTTGTTTACAAATAAGGAACAAACTCCTTGACTTACTGTTAATTTTGACACTGTTTAGTGATCAGTGCCCTTCTGCTAAAGATATTTTCTACATAAAGTATGCAATTCTGATTTTCTCCAACTCATACCTAAAGCTGAAAACCTTGTTTTTCTTCGGGAAATATTTGCCCTAAGTGGATGGATGATGACTGTGTTCCAGTAGAGAGAAAGCTGGACCAGTTTCAGAGTCAGAGGGGAAGAAAAAAGCTACATCTGGACCTACTGTATAGTAGCTTTGTGCCTCCGGGCAAGCCACTCGATTTCTTTAAACTAGACAATACCATTACCAGTTGCACTCGAGTTGATTCTGACTCCTGAAGACCCCATTGTATTAAAGTACAACTGTGCACCATAGGGTTTTCAGTAGCTGATTTTTAGGAAGTAGATCACCAGACTTCTTTCGAGGGGCCTCTGGGTGGACTCCAACCTTTCCATTACAGCTGTTTCTACTGGCCAGGGACTCCTAAACTAGATTAGGGATTTTCAAAGCATGGGCTCTGGAATGGCAGCATCTCCTTTACCTGGGAACTTGTTACAAATGCAAATTCTAAGGCCCCACCCCAGACCTACTTAATTGGATGCTCTGGGGGTGGGTCCCAGCAACCTGCATTTTAACAAGCCCTCAGGTAATTCTGAAGCAGGCCCAAGTTGGAGAACCACTGGTCTTATGATCTCATTGAGGTTCTATGGAGCACTGTTCCAGGTTCTGTTAAAATGGACCATTTCTTTTCTCTGTTGTCAGTGAGTCATCTTAACTCATGGCTAAACTGTAGGTACCACCCAGAAGGTGATCTTTCTTTTGTTCACTGATATAGCCCAGGTACCTAGAATAGTGTCCGGAACTAAGAAGGCCTTCAGAAGTGTCTGTTAAATAAACAATGGATTTACTACTTGCTTGGGGGATTGGGACATCCACCTGGGCCCCTGTGCATGAGCAGGTTCTGTGAAACACTGCACCTTTCTCTTTTCTTAGTATTACTAAAATTACAAAAGTTTTGTTACTTCTGTGTTTAAAGGTATCTCAAGGGACTTATGAAGGATGTGGACAGTGTGACTTCCCTTTGAGTGTGATTATCTTTGGAAGCAGCTGGAAAATGTGGGTGTCGTACTAGGTGATCTTTACGCATCTTTCTGCTCTACAACGATATCTGTCTATGTAAGCTCTTGTGTTTGAAAAGAAATTTCGAAGGTATCTTAAAGACAACAGAAAAAAAGTAGTTGCAAACTGATTTCTAATGGGGAGCAGATAGGGACGAATCTATGAATTTCTATAATGCATTGTTTTTAGACATACATCCATGATTGGAATCATCAGTAACCATAATTACTTAGAAATGTAGACTCTTTTGCTCTGTAGAGACACTTTCTATAACCCAAGTCAGAACAAACCGAAAGGGCAGTTTATGCGTTTAAAATATGGGTAAAGGAGATCAACTCTGGCTAGTTGATGGGATTGTGTATTCACTCAGTAATTAGTTATTGAGTATTGATTGTGTGCTAGGTAGTATTGCCCTCAGCTCTGAGGATACAAGATAGACAAGGATGGTTCCCCCGGCATAGAGCTCAGTCTGCATACTTAAGTGGCTATACATTTTTCAAATTTTTTTTAAGACTTTGAAATAATCTCAAACATTTAGGAAAGTTGCAAGTGCAATACAAAGATTCTTAGTGAATGGGTAACTGACATGATGTCCCACTGCCCCTGGATGTATTAGTATTTCCTACATACAAAGACGTTTTCCTCCATAACTACAACACAACCTTCCAAATAAGGACATTACCATTAATAGCTTACTACCACGTAATCCTCAGATGCCATTCAAGTTTAGCCAGTTGTCCGGATAACGTTCTTGATTTCAGTAGGATTCAGTTCACAGTTACGCGGTGCCCTTAGTTGTCGCATCTCTTTAGCCTTTTTCAGGCTGGAACAGTTTTGTCCAGTGTTTCCTTGACCTGCAGTATCTTTACACTGTGGAAGCAGACAGACCAGTTATTCTGTAGAATGTCCCTCAGTTTGTGTTTGCTAATGTTTTCTCATGATTAGATTTAGGTTGTGCATCTTTAATAGGGATATCACAGAAATGATGCTGTTTGTCTCATCGTGTTAGATCAGGGGGCACAGAATTTTGATTTGTCTCATTATTGATGATGTTCATTTTGATCATTTGATTAAGGTGGTGTCTGCCAGCCTTCTCCACTGTAAAGTTACTTTCTAAACCTTTGTAATTAATACGTATTTTGTTGAAGGTTCTTTGAAACAAATTCATTTAAGTAGCCTGTTCCTTTGTAAACTTGCAAGTTATTTATGTCTTATTTATTTAATATGTATTTGAGGTTTCCTATTTTCCCAAAGGATTATAATCATTTTTTAATAGTCAGATTATTAAAAATTTTGCTAATGGGAGCCCTTTCAAGCTGTCTTCTCTGTCTTTTTCACGTGCCCCATTCTTGTTTAGCACTTCCTTACTTTCTGGCTCAACCAAGTGTTCCAGGCTCATCTTATACTTCCTGTACTCTAGTGCTGGAATCAGTCATTTCTCTAAGGAGCATTACTTTCAATGGATTATGGTATTTAGAAGCCAGGATCTGGGACTAGGTGTGCTCATGGCAACTGTGGTGTCTCTGTTCCCAAGCACTCTCAGTTGGCAGAGCTGAAAAATGTATGTATTGTACACACACACACGTACCCTACATTTATATCTATATTTATCTATGTATGTATGTATCTCTTCTCTATATATTGAAAATTACAAATTCACACTGATACCTCCAATTCCAGTCTAACACTACAGGATTTATTGCAGTTTTCTCCATTTTCATTTTTAGAACACTCCGTGCCGGGCTGCACATCTCCCTTCCCCTGTTGACATTCTTCTTAATTTTCTTGGACTTGGAGCTGGGCAGCTTTCCTATGAGGGTACCTTCCTCACCCTGCTTGGCTTCAATTCCCTCTACCAGGCTTCTGTCCGTATGTTTATTCCCCTCACAGTAATAGTAGGTCTGTGGCATTTTGTGTCAGGCTGTTCCTCCACGTAGATACACTTCTTCCTGCTTGTGTTTCGACTCCCTGTGTCTGCCTGCCCCTTTGTCCAGATATCATTCTTCTTATGATTGGACTCTGATGCCAGATGTGGGCTACCTTAATGCATGGGTACTGTCCTCATCTGTTTGAGTTCCCATACCTCACTTTGGGCCGTGGTGGCTCCCCTCTCGTAACCCAGCTCAGATACCTACCTTTCTTGGCTCCTCCTTAACTCCCCCACCCCCACCCCGTGGTTTAGGACAATTGTTCAGGAAAAGGAGGGGAAAGGGACCAGAATAAGTTTTTTAAATTTTATTTTCATATATTATAAATTATGGAGCCCTGGTGTAGTGGTTTAGAGTTTGGATGCTAACCAAAGGGTCGGCAGTTCGAATCAACCAGCCGCTCCTTGGAAACCCTATGGGGCAGTTCTACTCTGTCCTGTAGTGTCCCTGTGAGTCGGAATCGACTCAGTGGCAACAGGCTTTCTTTTTTTTAATTATTATTATAATTTATGTGTTGTGCCTGCTGTTCGTGGCACTTGGTGCTAATGGTAATGGCTGGGGAAACAGTGGGCATAACCTGGACTCTGCTGTCACAGAACTCACAATCAACTAAGGGAGATAGGCATATAAATCATTACATACTGTGTTACAGTGTGACAACAGAAATGTGGTAGGATTGGGAGAGAAAGAGGAATTTACAGACGGTCCAGGGGAGGTTTTTTGGAAAGGACATTTCTGACAGGGAGAAGTTTGTACAGAGGCCCTCAGTGAGAAGAGCCTGGCGTGTTTCATTAACTACAGGAACCTAGTTCTCAGATTGAGTGTAATATCACTGTACTCTAATGGCTTTGGGTCATATTTTAGTGGTGGAAAACAAAACCCTTCATAGTCTGTGTATGAAATACATATACGTCAATATAACAGTTACGTACATTTTTGGATTTTAAATGGGGCGTCCTTTTGTGAATGCTAACTTTGGTTTTACCTTTGAAGTCTTTTTTGTTGTTGTTGTAAGTGTGACTGGTGAGGCTGTCTTTTATTAATCTGACAGTGTTTTGATATTAGGAAAACTATGAAGTAATAATTTGGGTTTGTTGTATAATTAAATAATTAAAAGTCCTCCCTGGTGCGTGCTAAGTTAAAAAAAAAAAATTTATTTGAAGCATCTAAGCCCAGTGGATTTTAATTGTTAGGAAGGAAGACAAACTTCAAGCACTCATTTAAAATGGGAACGCCTGTGCCAGGAAAGAAAGACTAGCAAATGAGACAGCAGACAGAGCCCTTGAGGATGCGATTTAAACATGTCACTAGAAATTGTTTAAGTGTAGCGCGCTGGCCCTTTTAAAACACTGCCTGTCACTTGAGGATTGGGTCACCTTGAAATGTGTTCATCTTTGAGTTACTGGCATAAAAAAGCACTTTGAAAATTTCCAGTTAACTTTGGTGTGTGTTGTGTGTGTGTCTGCAGCCGTACCTCTCCTCATCCTGCCTCAGCCCAAACAGTCAGTTCCCTGGAAACCAAAGTGGCTGCAAGAGAAGGATAAATGTTTAATCTCAGCCCCTACAGATGTTGAGACACTCTGGCTGCAGCTTCTGGCACTCTTTGTATAGTCAGGCCTTTCCCCTTAAAGCAAAGTCGGAGATAAAGAGTCACCTCTGCTAATTACTTCCTAAAAAAGTGCCACTTAACTGGTTCTTTTGGAATGTAGTTAATGTTGTCAAGGTTATCTTTAAATTCTGGTAAAATATCCGAATTAAACTACTCTCACAATCCAGATTCAGATAAGCATTTCAACTGAATACTTAGTGGGCACAGTCCTTACCCTCAAGGCTGCCCACAGGGTAGAGGGGTGTGTGTGATGTTGTTCACATGTCTGGAATTTGACATGGAACTAGATATGTGGCATACTTAAGGATTAGTTAGAGACGTCTTATCTCCTATGTAGATATCCTTAAATAAACAGTGTTTCTTAAGAATATTTCAAATATGATTATAGGAAAATAATAGTGTCCACATTTATAAAGCCATTGTTTATGTATGTATGTATGTATGTGTGTGTGTGTCTAAGGTATTAGCCACAGCATCTTATAGCGGGAAGGCATCTGAGCTATCAGTCCAACACCATTCTGTTACAGCTGAGTAAACTGAGACCTAGGAAATACAAGCTTGTGATCATATGGCTGGTTAGAAGCAAGACTAGAATTGGAACCCAGGCTTTGTTTATTCCAATACATTTCATTACCTCCGTTACGATTAGCTTTCTATGCACTCAGCTGGGCTGTGGCCCTGCATCAGAATCACCTGAGAATCTTGTTAAAAATGCAGATTTCTGAGCCCCACAATAGCTTTAATTATCAGTATCATAGAGAGGAGCTCAGGAATCTGCATTTTCATCAGCTCACTAGATAATTCTGAGAACATTGCAGATTCAGAACATTGCAATAAGTAGACTTTAAGTATTCAGAGAGTCTTTACTTATATATTTGGCAAATCCTCTCTCTGGCCACTTTTATATTTATATTAATATCTTTATACATAATATGTTTTCTATTTGATCTGCAAAGTTTCTGCAAACAAAATTGGGGATAAGTGACAATGTGTTAAAATGAGTGTGAAGACGTCGGAAAGATCAGGACGATAAGGCAGTTAAGTAGGTGCATATACCAGAAGGGTACACCGTATCTGTAAGACCAAAACCAAACCAAACCTGTTGCCGTCGAATCGATTCTGACTCATAGTGACCCTATAGGACAGGGAGAACTGCCCCATAGCATTTCTAAGGAGCACCTGGTGGGTTTGAACTGCTGACCTTTGGGTTAGCAGCTGTAGCACTTAACCACTATGCCACCAGGGTTTTGTAGCTGTAAGGGAGCATATTTTATTTAAATAATACCAATGCCTGTTAGAAAAATATCATCAAACAATGCTCTTCATGATGATTTTGGAAATTAGCATGGTACAGGGGCGGATTAACCAGTAAGCAAGGTAGGCACAGGCCTACTTGTGCTTACTCACTAATCTGTACTGCACAATTTCACCTGTTCTTCACCACATTGTACACTACAGATTAGTAAGTAAGCACAAGTAGGCCTGTGCCTACCTAGCTTATTGGGTAATCCCTCCCTCATGTGGTGATATCTTCTCCATGGACTCAGAGGAACAGACCCTAAAGATCTCTCATTCGCTGAAGGTATGAGATTGTCTGCCAGAAAGAGTAATGTAGTTAATTTTCTGATGGAAAAAAGAACATATTCATGTTTCCTTGGAGATAATGCATTAAATTTGTGTTGTGGACTCATGGAGAAGGGTAGCTTTTGACAGTGTTTATTATATTTGCATTTGGGGAAAGAGTTCAAGCTCCATATATTTTGATGTTTTCAGGGAGATTGTTTTCTTCAGTGTGTAGGGAGAAACCTAAATGCTTCTGATAATTTTCCAAATAAGAAACAAGAAACATTTTAATCTTCTGTCTTTATAAGAATGTGATATCATTTTCCTTTTTTAAAAAAACTCTTGACTCTTCAGGAGACAATCATTATTACAGTTGCACACTCTTTTAGTTTATGTAGAGTACCTACTGTCAACTGAACACTGCCCATGCCTTTGTGAAAAATATGAGTAATAGAGGTTAGGAGTCCTGCCCTTGAGAAGCTTCCCTTTATCAAACTTTAAATATCACTGGTGAAGCACACTGCTTTACTCTTTGTCAAGCTGGACCAGTTTAGAGTCAGAGGGGAGAAAAAGCTACATCTGGACCTACTGTATAGTAGCTTTGTGCCTCCGGGCAAGCCACTCGATTTCTTTAAACTAGGCCATGCCATTACCAGTTGCACTCGAGTTGATTCTGACTCCTGAAGACCCCATGTGTATTAAAGTAGAACTGTGCACCATAGGGTTTTCAGTGGCTTATTTTTAGAAAGTAGATCACCAGACTTTTCTTTAGAGGGTCTTCTGGGTGGACTCCAACTTCCACCCTTTCCGTTACAGCTGTTTCTACTGTCCAGGGACTCCTAAACTAGATCAGGGATTTTCAAAGCATGGGCTCTGGAATGGCAGCATCTCCTTTACCTGGGAACTTGTTAACAAATGCAAATTCTAAGGCCCCACCTGAGACTTACTTAATTGGAAGCTCTAGGGATGGGGCCCAGCAACCTGAGAAATGATTAATCAGTCAACACTGTATTTATTAACTTTTGAATAAACATTTAAAAATACTCAAGGAAATATTCTTGAGCCAGGCAAAGATCTAATATGGGGTTTATTGGTAAAAACACCTCCATAGAGCTGTCTCCAGGAATCAAAAATAATCATATTTTCAGTTTGCAGGTGAATACTCTGATCTAGTGTAGTATTCCGCTGTTCTTGTTGTTGCTATCGAGTCAATTCCGACTCATAGTGACCCTATAGGACAGAGTAGAACTGCCCCATGGGGTTTCTTAGGCTGTAATCTTTATGGGTGGAGCTTTGGTGGTGCAGTGGTTAAAGCACTTGGCTGCTAACGGAAAGGTCCAGCTGCTTTGCAGAAGGAAGATGTGGCAGTCTGCTTCCCTAAAGATTACAGCCTTGGAAACTCTATAGGGCAGTTCTAGTCTATCCTGTATGGTCACTATGAGTCAGAATCACTCCATAGCAACAAGTTTGGGTTTTGGTTAATCTTTACAGGAGCAGACCACCTGGTCTTTTTTCCTGCGGGGCTGTTGGTGGGTTCTAACCACTGACCTTTCAGTTAGCAGCCATGCGCTTAACCATTGCGCCACCGGGGCACCTCTGCATATCACAGTAGTACTAGTATAATCTAGAGAAGCTGTGGGACACAGTAATCAGTATATAAAGTTCAGAAAATAGGCATTGGTGCTAATAATAATGAAGATGTTGTTGGGTGCTGTGAAGTAGAATCTGACTCATAGTGACCCCATATGACAGAGTTAAACAACCCTATAGGGTGTCCTTGGCTGTAATCTTTATGGAAGCAGATCACCAGGTCTTTCTCCCACAGAGCTGCTGAGTGGATAGTCTCAATGAAAAGCAAAGTTAAATCATTTTGGTGCTTGACAGTGGTTACTTTTATAGGCCGAGTTAAAATCAGGCATTCTATGGAATGAATATCAGAGAATCTCTGCTTAGCCATGTGTGTGTTGTGGTTTACACAAAAGTCTTCCTCAGTGGAGCAGGGGGGAGGATACGGAACTGGGATTCACGCACTTTAATCCTAGCTCTGGTACCATCTGGCAGTGTGACCTTCAGCAGGGGACTTCAGTGCACCAGCTTTTAGTTTTGAAATCTGTAAGACAGACACGATCACTGAGAATCCTTCCAGTTCTGTATTTATTTGATTCTTCTGATCATTACTTGAAATTCCCATCCAGTGGAATTGTAAATCTGTCATGTTCCCTGTGCTTGGAGCTTATACCTTTACCTACCTTCTCTGGCCATCACAATTCTGTCTGGCTTTCAAGACTCTGAGTTCCAGTGACCAGTTTACATTTTTTCCTCTTTCTGTGATTATTGAGCACGATTGAACACGTTGTTGTATATGTTCTTTCTCTCTAGATGTTTTATGAGTGTATATGTTGACTTCATAAGTCTTTATGACACTTAGCCTTTTGTACTGTATTCATTCCTCAGCATGACAGAGTACTGTTTACAGTCTGTGCTTGTGAAAGTTGTGTGTCAGCTTGGCTGGGCCAGGATTCTCAGTGTTTTGGTACTTATGATGTAGTTTGGAAGTTGTATAATGATGTAATCACTTCCGTGATGAGATCTGATGTAACGTGATCACCTCCGTGACGGGGTCTGCTGTGAGTAGCCAGTCAGTTGAAAGGGAGTTTCCTTGGGGATGTGGCCTGCATCCAATATAGGTGGACTTTCTGGCAAAGCTCTCGGACTTTTACTCGCTCTGGACCCTGTATCTGGCTCCCGTTCATCTGACCTCTGGTTCTTGGGACTTCAGCTATCTGCTTACCTGCCGATCTTGGAATTTGTCAGCTTCCGCAGCCTCTGAGGCAGAGGCCTGTTGTCTGACTTGCCAGTCTTGGGTTCGCCAGCCCCTGCAGCTGTGTGACTGGAGAAGTCTCCAGCCTGACCCACGGACTTGGGACTTGGCAGCTTCAGAACTTTACAGCCTCGTGGGCCATTTCCTTAATATAAATCTCTCTCTCTCTTTCTATATACATAGACACTTTACTGGTTTTGCTTCTCTAGAGAAGCCAGCCTAAGACAGTTTTACTGTTTCTTACATAAAAATATCTTGTGGATTCACCGCATCTTCTTTTCTTCTATTCCTAAGCCTGGCTAATTCTGTCACACACCTGCATCACCATGGTAGACTTGTTGGTTACTCTACCCCTGTTGTGCTCATCTGCCCCAGGAAAATCCACATTTGCCTAAACTTTTTATTGTTTGTTTGTTTAGACAGAACAAATTATATTTATCTTCTCAGATTTACTTTTTTGATTATTTGGTTCCTTTAGGATATCCTTCCACTTCATGAGAAGTATGTAATTTGACTTAATTGAATTAATGTAATGACTGTCTTTAGTTGAAGGAAAATAATTGTGTTGGGGGGACAGCCAAATAATACTGTCAGTAAGTGTATGAACGGGTTTAGTCAGGTAAGAATTGTCACAAGACTGGAAATAGACATGTCTGTTAAAATTGTATGTCAAATAGTTGAATTAAGTGAATATGTTTCTCACTCTGGAGTTTATATAGTTGTCCTAAATGGTGGTAAGACAGCACAGCATTTTAGAAATAACTTGGGTTTTGGAATCGTAGAGACCTGTGTTTGAATCTTAGCCTTAGCACTTCCTGTGTGACCTTGGACAAGTAATTCAATTTCTCTGAGGTTCAGTTTCCTCATCTGTTAAATGGGCCTAATGCCGATGCAGACTGAGCATGAATATTAAATGAGAAGTACAATTAAATTATCCTTAACATGATCAATGATAAATAAATGATAGCCATTATTCTGGTAATTCCAATTGATACTATATTCTCTTCCTAAAATACTGCTTTCATTATTTCACCTCCTCCTTGAAGGCTTACTTGGTCTCCCCAGCTGGACTGTTCACCACTGTTCTCCTGAGGTGCTCTACCTTCCCTTATGATACCTACTGATTTCTGTCTTGTGTTTGTATGTTCTAGTGATGCTGTTAATAAGCTCCTTAAGGATAGGATTTAAGTTTGTTTGGTGCCAATATCCTTCACATCACTTAGAACAGTATTTTTCATGTTGCAAGTAATTATTTTTATCAGTGTTTGTTAAATGAATGAATAAAGAAGTATTGCTGCTTTTCCCAGGAATTTACAATGTCTTTTTACTGTCTAGTATACCAATCCCAAACACCTTGTTCTCTCTCACTTTGAAGACCCTGGGTCATTTGACCCTGTTCCTATTACTTCCCACACACCCTCTCTCCTGTCCCGCTGGCTTGGTCTTTGGTCTTTCCAAATGTTTCTCCTGTTTAGAATGTGCCCCCTTTTCTCCTCTGCCTGTCGGAAACTGTCTCCAGCTTTGGAGGTCAAGTTTAAATCTTTCCTTTTTCATGAAGCCTTCTTTTATTTCTCTTGCTTAGTAGATGCCTTTTAACACTTAATTCTTTTGATTTTGTTTTTTCTCTGTAAGTTTTCTTCGCACTATTTTGTTCCTTAACAACAAGGACAGCACTAATACATAGGAATCGACTCAACGGCAATGGTTTGGTTTTTTAGTTTATCTGTAAACTTTGGCGAATGAGTCAATCGGGAGGTTTTACTCTTTTAGGTATAAAAGAATTTCTTAAAAAACTTATGCCACTTGGCATGAATTTTTTCTAAAATTAAATATCTTTAAGAAATATTTTTGCCTAATTTTGAAGGTAATACATAATTATTATAGAAGTTTTTGAGTGGAGGCCGGCATTATGTGCCTCCTACTGAGTTGCTGAAGACACTCAGGTCGCTTATTGTCTAGAAGGCCACTCATTCGGGATTTGATGAGTGCTTCCACTGGGTGTCCTTGAACTTGTTCTTCTATCTCCTATATGGCCTGCAAATCAGAAGATTGATGTAAAAATTTGATTAGATCCTGGTTCACCTTTTGAATTTTTTGGCAAGAATATTTAATAGGTGGTTCTGCACACTTCATATTGCAGCATGTTAGGAGGCATGTAATGCCTGCTTTTACTCAGCTTTTAGCGGTGCTGAGATTGATCAGAAGTTCAGGTGGTGGCAGCCTGATCCTTCTGTTGTCAGATTCCCTCTCACCCACTGACCCAGTGATTTTAGTGTCTATTAAAAAACAAAACAAAAAAAACAAATCCGTTGCCATCAAGTTGATTTTGACTCATAGAGACCCTATAGCACAGGGTGGAACTGCCCTAGAGAGTTTCCAAGGAGCGGCTGGTGGATTCAAACTGCCGACCTTTTGGTTAGCAGCCGTCTCTCTTAACCACTGCGCCACCAGGGTTTCCTTAGTATCTGTAGACAATTGTTATTCATTTGGGGTTGCAAAATGTTTATTTTTTTATTCCCATTATCCTTCTACATTATTATCAGTTAAAAAGAACTTTCCTTCATTAACTAGGGCTGTTTGGTTCACCTGAAATACAGTTTGTACAAGACAGGCAGAATAAATGTTTAATTCTTCCTATTTAATTTACCAATTTTAGAGTAAGGAGTGGCCTGGCTACCTCCAGTGGTGACTAGGGACTTTGTTGGGGAGGGAGGTTGTTTGTTTTGTTGTTTGGATTTCTCTCTCTCTTTGTGTGTGTGTGTGTGTGTGTTTGTGTGTGTGTAATTATGAATGCAGGGATGTTTATGTGTTCAATAGGTTTCAGTCAATTGAAGTAATTATTAGTTGTTGTCTTTATATTCAATGCTCAGATTGTCTGTTGTCTCTTGTGTCCTTTTGACATGTCTCCATTAGTCTCTGAGACCTACCTTGCTCGGATATAGTAAGATATTCCAGGCGCATCTTGTATATTTCCTGCATCAGAAATAGAGCCAACCATTTCTTTAAGGCACTTTGGTTCCTGTTTGTGAGGAGAGGGTATTTAGAGACTACAAGCAAAGCTCTGGGGTTTAATTTATTATTAAAAAGTTAAAATGGAAACAATAAAAGAAATAGTTCATTTTTCAAAAATGACTGATAGTACTGCTTGTTTTGGCTCTATTTGTTGATTTAAAAGATTTTGAAAAGGAGATGGCTTTTGCCTTCATGAAGATGGTAATACGAATACTGTGATAAAAATTAATATTTACTGAATATTTATAATATGAAAGGCATTGTGCTAAGTACCTGCATTAGCCTGTACTTTATTCCTCCCAACAATTTTATACAGTCAATACTGTTTTTATCCTGATTTTTAGTTTCCTTGCTCATAGGCCTCTATGAAAATTAAAAAGAAGAAGCAAAAATGATAAAATTCAGTTCTTCATCTATTTGCTTTTTGATCTGTGTGGTCAACATGTCATATAGGTGAGCAGTGAGAAGAACAAGAAAAAGCCAGGGACCTAGATCAACCTGATCATTAACCCCTGAGTGATTGAGCGTTAGCTGATGTTAGGGGTACCCTCATGAGGTGGATGAAATTTTGCCTCTGGGTGCGCTAGCCTCTTGCTGTAGCTTTCTACTTTGTCTGCTTTGAGAGTGTCTTTCCCTTGTTAAAAGCTGTCTGGGAGAAGAGCAGACAGTTCATTTCCCACCAAAGTGTGAAAAACTGATGCTCTAAAAAGCTACTTTTTCCTGGGAAAGGTAATTTTAACAGGTACCAAGGAATGACACTTTAATTGCATAACTTTAAAATATTTAACCAAGGGGAGTATCTGGTGGTGAGGGAGCCTTCTTGCTACCACCCCTGAAATCTTGCCATTTTGACTTCTGTCCCTTCTGCTTTTTTATGTAGTTGACATTAAATAAGCCTCTCAGTCTTTTAGTTCTGTAGCTGTTAAATCTTGCCCTGCAGACAAGAGCAGGATTCTCTGTGAAAATTGGACAAGGGCCAGCTCTTTCGGAGAGCTAACTTAGTCATGTGACTTCCACAACTGTTTCAGGTTAACCTGGGTCAGTGGAGCAGGAGGTGGGAAGCTGTGTTCCTGCGGTGCACCAGAAGGGGGAGTGTTTCCAGGGAACGTACAGGCCCAGAGTTATTACAGAGCTAACTCAGACTAACTTCTGAATTGGCGCATCTAATGACTTCTTTTTTAAAGAAGGGATGGAGCTTTAGTTTTTGATGACTTGTCATGGAGCATCTGAAAGCAATGGGAGAACCAGCCACCTTGTCAAAACCTGTGCCACAAAAAAACTTCTTCCTGAGGAGAAATTGCGGAAGGAGATCAGGTGCTGGGAAGCAGTGTTTTGAATCAGCACCCAGCAGGTGGTGATTTCCACTCTAATTCCGTTTTGAACAGATATTGCCAGACCCTGTTGGCAGTCATTGTGCTCCATAATGTGGCGGGGGTTAGTTTGTTTGTTTTGGGAGATGATATCAACCCAAGCCCCGTCTGCTTACAGTCAGAGTATTTTAGCACATGTTAGATGCCTGCTGTTTAAGGGTACACCTACACTCCCAGCTCCTTCTGCATGTGTGTGTTTTTTTAAATATATATTTAAACACAGATAAAGGCGTTACTAGAGAGCATGAGACTGGAGATCTGGAGAGTGCTTGATTTTTTTCTGCAGATCAAAGAGTAGTAAGAAGATGAGATAAGGCATGTGTAATACAGTAGCTACACAATAAATGCTGCTTTCTTTTAGTTTTATTTTTCTCCCAAAAACTTAGCTCACTTCCATTTCCAAGGGTGATCCGTTATCCTAGTTTGAGAATTTGGGCAGGTATCCACCTAGTTTTAGACTACCTAAATGAAAATTTTTTGTAAACAAATATGTACATTGGGATGGTTACCCATTTAATTAAATATAGTGGGACCAGGCAGTGTTTTATTCTGTTGTCCATAGGGTCACTATGAGTCAGAACTGACTCGACAGCACCTAAGAGAAGAGAAAGCTTCTTTTTTAAAGGAAGTTGGACTTTGAAGTCAAACTGCCTTGGAGTCAAGTCCTAATTTGTCCATCTATGACTTTTGAGTTCCCACATGTACAAAATGTGATGAATAACAGCTGTGTCCATAATTGTGAAGATTAAATGCAGTATTGTAGGGAGAGCATCTGACATGGTGCCGTGCAGGTCGGGAGCCACTGTAAGAATTACTTGCCCTGTCTTCTACACAGGATAAAATAGGACTGTTGCAAAGTTCTGACCTTAAAGCTAAAGAATAACATATGTGAATAAGGGTATTTGCTGACTGGAATGAAACATGGGGTTTTGTGTGGAGAAGTTCAAGGGAGCCCCACTATATGCTGGGATGTAATGAGGCAGTTGGAGCCCCAGTGTGTGGTGGGATGTAAAGGGAGTTGAGACTAGACATGTTTATGGTCAAGACTTGTATAAGGATTTGCTTTTCTTGTGAAAATGTGATTAAAGGTAGTTATTATTGGTTCCCTTCTTCTCCCCCCTTCAGCCCTCTGCCCATTGGAGTTTATCCACCCCAATTTCTTGTATTTTTCGGATTTTTTTGTGTGTTGGTGTATGTGATCAGCATCTTTGAAAATTAATCAGTAGCCAGACTTTAGAGTTCATTAGATAAGTCTCATTGGTGCCATCCTATGACTATTTTAGGTAAATAACCATAGTCAAGCGCTCATATACTATTACTTGAGAATGACTTTTTTTTTTTTTTTTTTTTGGTAAAAGTAGACATCGTTTTCCTAAGTCACATATACAGTTTTTAATTGCAAAGTGTGGTGATTCTCAGTAGGTCATTTAAAAATTATTTGCCTATGTATATTTTCACCAAAAAAAAAGGTCCTCCACGGTGGAGAAGGGAGTGTTGATATGTCATGGGGTTGTTAACCAATGTCATAAAACAATATGTGTACTGACGTTTAATGAGAAACTATTTGTTCTGTAAACCTTCATCTAAAGTAGAATTAAAAAAAGAAAAAAAGAAAGAAAAAAATGGAGACCTGCCCTCCTCCTCCTACTCCTGACTCTCCTTCGTCTGTTGCTTGAGGTGAATAGAGACCAATTGTTGTGCTTGGATGGCCGCTTGCAGGCTGTTAAGACCCCAGGCGCTACGCAATGAACTAGGAGGTAAAACAGAAGCACTAAACATGTTATTAGGCCAGTTAATTGTGATGTCCCATGAAACCGTGACCCAAACCTCCAAACCGAGGAACCAAATCCCATGGGGTTTTTGGTTGTGCATGAGCAGCCTCAGCAGAAATTCTATTGTTGTTTTTAAGTGTATCTATCACACAACTTTTGCCATTTCAACTTTTTAAAAGTGTACAACTTACTGACAGCAACTGTAGTAATCGACTGTGCAACCCTACCCTTAATTGATACGATTTTTCTATCACTGTTAAACCCCCCTTTCCCCCTCCCTCCTGCCCCTGGTAGCCACTAATAAACTTCGGTCTCTATACATTTGCCTTTTCTTTTTAATATAAGTGAAGTTGTACAGTGTTTGTCCTTTTGTGATTGACTTATTTCACTCAACATGATGTCTTCCAGCTCCATCCATATTGTAGCATGTATCAAGACTTCATTTATCCTGCTGGCTGAGTAGTATTCCACTGTGTGCATGTGCCACATTTTGTTTGTCCATTCATCTGTTGATGGGCATTTAAATTGTTTCCACCTTTTGGCTGTTTTGAATACAGTTCCAGTGAAAATCTGTGTACAGGTCTTTGTTTGAGCTAATTGCCTCCATGAACCATGGCTTCCTTTGTCATGAAACCAGAAGAACTGGATGGTGCTGGCTACCATTATGGAACATTTTGATCAAAGATCCCATAGAAGAATCCTAATCAAAAGGGGGAAAATTCAGAACACAATTTCAAATTTTCATGAGCTCCAGACTTTCTGGAGCCATGTAAGCTGGGTGAATCCCGGAAACTATTGCCCTGAGATTATTTTTAAACCTTAAACCAAAAATATTCCCTGAAGTCTTCTTAAAACCAAACAGCAGTTTAGCTAAACTAGTGAAGAATGCCTTGAGCATTGTGCTCTTTCAGTATCTATCTATGTGGGATCAAACTGAGAACAGCAACTTGAAAGATTATATAGGAAACTTAGTAGGCAGTGAGTTTATGTTAATGAAGGAGGGACAACTTGGAAAAGGAGGGTGAGAATAGTTGTACAACTCGAAGAATGTAATCAATATCACTAAATTTTACATGTAGAAATTGTTGAGTTGGTACATGTTTTGCTGTGTATATTCTCAACAACAACAAAATAAATTTAAAAAAAAAATTATTTGCCTAAAGGAATAGGCATGAGGAATTATTTGAATTCACAACCTTTAGGAAATGAAAGTTGTAAACACCCATCATAACATATGCCATTCAGAATTTCCTATATCTTACCGCAGAGATAACACAAGTGAATGTTCCTGGGAGATGCCGTGTTTTACCTTAAATTTACGGGAAAGTACAAATGACTGATAATAGTTTTGTTCTGAAATGAGCTTTTAATGGGATAGTGTGTGGTGAGAGAAGGGCACTGAGTACTGGGCAGCAGTAATAGGGCCATAGGTTTCAGGAAAAAACAAATATAGATATTATACAGTAAAACCTGCAAAAATGGAACCTGTGTAAGGCAGAAACCTGTCAGAGAGGGAAAACTCAAATATTTTCTGCTAGAATGAACAATAGAGAAAAGTGGCAAGACTGCACCCAGTCAAAGGCGGAAAACTTTCCAGACCTGGAAAAGCAAGGCAGTCCCATGGAGTGCTGACTCTCACAGTTCTCACTCTATAACCTTTAATTTCCATTAACATATTTAGCCTTCTTTTTTTCTGTAGCTTAACATGATTATTTAAATTGAAATGTGAGAGACTTTTTTTTTTTTAAGTTCTATAGCATTTAAATTATGTTGATGCTCTTTTGACAGGATTCATTGTGTTCAGGCCAGCTTTAGCATGTTACTGTCCTCACAGACTCTTGAACTTGCATGACTAACACAATACCCAGCACAGGTAGCAGCTTTGTAAATAGTATTTTCTATTAACTGATAGTACGAATTCAATAAGCAACAGGACATTTCTGGATATTTAAAATTTTTAATTTAGGGAAGTCCTTCATCATGTCTCTCATTGAGAGGGAAGAGTTAAATAGGTTTTCTCTTTGCACCTAGAATAAATGATCAGATCTTCTCAAAGGACTGAGAGTTGAATCCTTACCCAACAGGGGGCCAAAGTTATCCAGCTTCTTGATGAATTTCTGTGAGGTCTAATGAATCTTTCTGAACACTAGGCACAGTTAGGGGCCTTGAGAAACACTTATCAGAAGTTTTCCCAGAGTGCATTAAGTTGGTTTATTAGGTTTTGGGTTTTTTGTTTTGTTTTTTTGGTGTATCTCCATGAGAGTGTGTGATAAAACCAAGATATTGGCCACAATATGTCTTGTGATCTGGGAAATCTTGTCTGTTACCAAATTTATTTACGATGTTAATTTTACGGAAAAGCCTAAAACAACTGATTTTTAGATGACAGTTTTCAGAGTTTTGTCAGTGCAAGAATTAATCCACAGCATTGTTGGGTATGTAAATGTGTTTGTTTTCCGGATTTGACAAAAATGTGTGAACCCATGCTGATCCCCTAACTTGTTTTGCCTGGCACCGCACCAGGCATAGGTAGAAGCTGAGGAACCAATATTTGGCTGATGGAGTGAGCCCATTCTGTAAAAGTGAAGGGTAGGCTGGTAGAATATAAAAGAAACAGTTAAGAAAGGACTTTTTGCCTTCTTTACCTCTGACATGTTTTCTCCTATCCTTAAAAGACAAATTGTCTGCCATACTGTAAGTTTTCAGTCATAGTTTAAGCCCATATGTTAAGTCCATAATGTATCTAAGAAAAGAGAAGCTGCATCTTTTAGAAATGTAATGGTATACTCTAATGAAATTTCTACAATAGACCAAAAAGATGAAATAGGATGGAGCTTAGAGAATTGTTAGGAGGTAGTGTCCCTTAATGTTGGATATATGTAGCAAATCTCTTGGGAGATTATTAGGGTGATAAACTGATTTACAAATACCAAGTAGTTTATAAACACTGGGATGAATATAGGTTCAATTTTGAGTTTAAACTCTTACTCCTCATTGAGTTTTTTGGTCAGCTTATATTTTGAGATTTCTTTGAGAAAACAAAGAAATGTAAACTGTTTTTGTTTTTGTTTTTCTTTTTAGTACAGTATCAGACATACACTAATTATAAACTGCTTCTTTCATCTCTTTAAATATTCTTTTAATTTTTTATTGACAATACATATGTATACCCTTTAAAAAGACATGGAGCCCTGCTGGCGAACTGGTTGAGAACTAAGGCTGCTAACCAAATGGTCCGCAGTTCGAATCCACCAACCGCTCCTTGAATATCCTATGGGGCAGTTCTATTCTGTCCTATAGGGTCACTATGAGTTGTAATCGACTAGATGGCGGTGGGTTTACGGGTTTTTAAAAGACATAGGTCAATTCATGTTAATACAGCAGGCACGTGTCCCACTCTTCTACATCCAGTTTCCACTCCTCAGAGGCAACCATTTCTTCTAGTATTTTCCTCAATAACATGCTTTTATTGTTATTCTTAATTTTTCAGTTTTAGATTTTATTCATTGACTTTCTGCTATGGAAGATAAAGACTTTTCCTCCATCTCCCCTCTTGTATTCTCTTTATAGTACTATATTTTTTGGTTAGATAAATTTTTAGTGTTTTTACTGTTGTGACTATGTAAATATTAATTCATATTTAAGTTATGTGGTCTACTATGATTGCATTTTCTTTCTTATAAAAATTTGTATTTTCTCTAGAATTGTCCAGTATTGTAATTTGGTTGGCTTTCTACGTAGTTATTTCTAATTTCATCCTACACTAGTCATCAGAAATGAGACTGTTGTCTTTGTACATTCAAACAGATCAAGTATTATATCAGTTTTTATTTTTCCTAGAGACATGACTCCTAGTGTTGTCCACTCTCCTGTTCGAGTATAGCTGCTCTCTAGGCCTGCTGCACCTCTGGTATCCTGGGTTCTCCCCTCACCATCATCCTAGGGCTTCTTTTCAATCTACTGTTTTGGTTCCCTTGTTACCTGGATTCCACATCTTCCTCTTTCTTGGTTTGCTTCGTCGTTTTGGTGGAGCACAATTGTAATTAACTTCCTAAAAATGAAGATCTTGAATGTCAGAAAATGCTTTATTCTTTAATTGTATTTAATTGATAGTATGGCTGGGTATAGAATTCTATATTTAAAACTGTATTTCTTCAGAAATTTAAGACTGAGAGGGAGTTAACCAGGTGAGGCCGGAGAGAAGAGTATTCCAGTCAGAGGACATATTAATTTATTTGAGTAAATGTGTCAGTATTACTTCGGGAGGGGATCCAGTAAATTGTCGGTTTGTTACAATGCGCATATAATCAGAAAAGAGCACCAGGTATATAATATTAAAGGCAATATGTGAATTATAGGGCATACTTCTTGGAAAATAATTAATCAATTAATGCTATCTTTTCTTACAATATATAAATAAAGTGGTTTTAACTAAATATTGAAACTTAGATTAACTGTTGCTTCTATGTACATAGTTAGAAAACTATTAGTTCGAATAACTTTCGCATTTGCCTTCAAGAATGTTTGGGCAGATTATATTTATATTTCCTAGGTCAAAAACTTCCATTGGCTCCTATCTGTCTACTGAATTAGATTTATTTATTTCAGTCTACCAATTTTAGCCTTTCATAGTATATTCCCAACCTACCTTTCAGGATTTGCTTCTGTTTTTCTCTTATGTATATTTGATTCTCCAGAAGAAAAAAAGTTTGATTCTTCCATGAACTAACCTTGGTTCTTCCACCTCAGGGTCTTGCTTAGAATGCTGCTGCTCTCTTTGTTTTCTCAGCCACCATGGCCCCCATCTCTACTTATTCTGCACAACTTTTGGCATGGCTCTTCTGCCGTGACATTTTTTTCCCATATTCTTTCTCTCCCTTCAACTTCGGCAGCACCGTGCACCTCCTTCACAGTGTTTCCTCATTGTAACAGGCAGATAAGGCCTGTAGGTCCTTATTTCCATTCTTATTCTGAAATCTCTTGTTTGCAAGAGCCATCTAACTTATTTCAATACCTAGCATGGTGTTAGGATTCATTAAATTTGCTTTTAGTCAAATTCAATTCAGATTTAATTATTTTCCCTGTAATCCTTTTTCTTTTAAGTTCTCTCAACCCACCTAAGAGAATACATGTAAATGTTCTAACTTGTATGTTTCTAACTATCCCTTCAGGAGAAAAAAAAAAAACCCATTGCCATTGAGTCAATTCTGACTCGTAGTGACCCGATAGGACAGAGTAGAACTGCTCCCCGTAGGGTTTCCAAGGAGTGCCTGGTAGATTCTAACTGCCAGCGTTTTGGTTAGCAGCCATAGCTGTTAACCACTACACCAGCAGGGTTTCCATCTCTTCAAAGTATCCCCATTTTACTTACATTTTTATTTGACATTATCATTTGCTATCGAAAGCAAAGGAGCCTCCCCATTTGGCCCTATTTTTCCCTGGTTTACCTTTTTGTTTTAACTGTTCTAAATTATTTTTTTCTTCCAGACTTTCAAAGAAATAAATGTTCGTTATCCAAAATTGGCAGAAATCTGGCTGTAGTTTCTCGCTGTTTCCATTCCGTCCTATGCACTGATCTGATAAAAAAAAAAAAAAAAATTAACAATAGTCCCCTAGTATTTCAAGTCTAGAGTCCTTTGTGTGAATTTCACAGTTCTCTGTGACTTAATCCCATTTTACCTATGCAACCAGATTTTTCCTTACCTCTAAACACAACTTTTTGCCATTGTCCTTGTTTTGAGAACAGGCCCTAGCCATTCCTGAATAGGTCTTCATTCATATTATACTCACTAATTGAAATATCTTCCCTCTCCCTGACTTGTAGTTAATTTCTGTTATCTGTCAAGGCAAATCTATTTGTTGAAACCTTATCTGGTGAGTCCAGTCTTCTCATAGTGACAGAATTGGAACTAGAGCCCCAGTCTACTGCCTTGTTCTGAGCTTGCGTTTCCTCTGTTTAGCACTGCTGTTCAGATGGATTCAGTGGCTGTCAAACCTTCAGTGTATTGACTGGGGCTTTCCTTCATGTCAGTGATAGCCTTCTAACCCTGTGGTGAAGTCAGTCAAGGAGACCTACATCATCAAACCAGCTGTATTGTGACAAAACATTGTAAGACAGCTAAGACACCGCCTGGCACAGAGTCAGTGGCCCATAGATGGTTGCCCATGGTGGTCCAACTGCAAATCCACTAATGACCCATATCACAGAACCAGGACCTAGAATGCCTCTTTTTTAGGTCAGTGCTGTGCACCCGGTACTGGTGCCTCTCATTCTGCTCGTGAGTCTCCACCCTCAGCATTTTGGGACTAGGCCTCAGCAGATGGCCTGTGGGTTTGGATTTGTTACCACTGGCAGTGCTGTTAAAGTTCTACAGTAACAGTAAATTAAAAACAAAATGGAAGGGAAACTATTGGATATTTTAACTGCCCCTTTCTTTGACTTCTTGTTTCAAGCCATTTCTAAAACACCTTTGATATGCAAATTGCTGAGGAAAACTATATAGTCCCATCCTGGCAGGTTAAGCGTTTTCAAACAGTTAATGAAATGGTTCATACTGGGAACCTGGTAGAAATACTTTACTTAGTTTCTGAAAAATCTTTTGATAATGCTTCCCCTAAGAGTTTAAGAAAGATACCAATAGGGTAAAAAGTACTGCTTTTCATAGATTTAAAAACTACTTAAATGATGGTAAAGAAGAGTACAAGTGAAAAGCTGCTGTTCATTCCCCAGAGAAGTCAGTCACTGGTGACACTAGTTTCATTACGGCAAATGATGTTTTCATTGCTAATGAACTTCTGAAGGAGACTTTAGAAAAACAGTTGATGGACATCAAGTTAAAGATACTCTCAACAGCTAACGACATGTTAGCTTTGTAAATAAAATTGAGCTGAATTTAAAAACATAGGCACCCATTGGTATAATTCCTTAACTTAAAAAGTTACACTGTAATTTTTAAAAATTTAACTGAGGTATTACATATGTACAGTAAAATGCATTAATCTTAAATGTAAGTTTAGATTTTACTTTCACACCTAAGTTTCAGTGTGAACCCTGGTGGCACAGTTGTTAAGAACTAGACTGCTAACCAGAAGGTCAGCAGTTCATATTCACCAGCAGCTCCTTGGAAACCCTATGGGGCGGTTCTACTCTGTCTTATAGGGTTGCTGTGAGTCGGAATCGACTCGACAACAACGGGATTTAAATTTCAACGTAGTTTGATTTATACATTTGTATTATGGGAGTGTTGAATATTTAAATTTTAAAATTTGGGAAGATAAAAAGAAAATAACTACTAGGCTGCCATTTTATACTTGTGAAGCAATTTGCTGCTGGAAGCTTTTCATATTGGTTTCTGTATCATTCATTTATAGCTCTGTAATAAATTACCCCAAAATTTAGCAATTTAGAACAACAATAAACATTATCTCACACAGTTTCTGTGGGTCAGATATTTGGGAGTGCTAGCTGGGTGGTTCAAGTTTGGGGTCTCTCATGAGGTTGCAGTGACATTGTCAGCCCTGCTACAGTGATCTGAAGGTTTGGCTGGGGCCGGGGATACCCTTGCAAGGTGGCTCACTTACATGATCGGCAGGTTAGTGCTAGCTGCTGGTGAGAGGCCTCAGCCAGGTGGATATCCCCATATGGCTCCTTGAGTATCCTTAGGGTATGGCCACTGCCTCGTCCCAGAGTGAGTGATCCAAGATGGTAAGGCCAAAGCCATAATGTTCTTTATTACCAAGCATTGTGAGTCACCCACCGACAGTCACAATATTTTCTTGGCCATCGTTGTTGTTGCCATCAAACCAGTTTTTGACTCATAGCGAGTGATTCCATGGCACAGAGTAGAAGTGCCCCGTAGGGTTTTCTAGACTGTATGGGAACAGATTGCCAGGTGTTTCTCACGCGGAGTGCTTGGTGAGTTTGAACTGCCAACCTTTCGGTTAGTTAGCAGCCGAGCGCTTAACTGTTGTGCCACTAGGGCTTCTTTTATTGGCCACATAGGTCAGTCCTACTCATGAAATACCAGAAGGGGAGAGTCACAAGGGGCCATATTGGAGGCTGGCTGCCACACTTTCCCTCATTCATTATGCTATTTATTTTAGTTTGCTTTCATATATAGTTATTATTAAATATTTTAAATATTCAGAAAAGTAGAACGGCTAGTATAAAGAACACTCAGATATATCAGTCGTCTAGATTTAATGATTATGAAATATTTGCTGTCTGCTTCATCACTTTTTTCCTGAAATACTTTAAATTACAGATGTGATATTTCACTCCTAAGTACTTCAGTTTGCATCTCTAAAAAATAAAGATGTTCCTATAAAACCACAATACCATTGTCTCAGTAACAAAATTTGAAATAATTCCATAATATCATCTAATACCAAGTCCATATTTAAATTTCTCCAGTTGTCCCTATAATGTGTTTTATAGCTGATTTGTTCAAACCGGAATCCACATATGGACCATTCATTGC
>NW_004444120.1:4892970-4899233 GCF_000243295.1 Trichechus manatus latirostris
TAATTTGATTCTTTATGTTGTCAAATCACACATTTTTCTTTTCTATTCCTCCTTGATGCCAACACTTCCTCCACAATCTTCGTTGTTGTTTCTTAATCTTTCTTCCTTGCCCCTGGATGTCCCCTTCCTGTTTTCTTGTTAAATAGTAGCTGTTTAATGAATCTTGGTTAAGTGAATAGCTGTGTTTCTTTTGTTCTAGTGTATCAAGACTTCCCCAAACTGCCAACCCCCTTTCTCTATAAACTATGTGTTTTCATCATTGACTTATCAAACGTTTATCAGTGATTTGCTATGTGTCAGTTAAATGCTATGATGGGGAGCTGGGGTAGAGAAAGTAGAAAGATGAATACTCATAACATGGTGCGTTTGCTCTGGGGAAGCTTCTGGTCTCCTATTGGTAACATCTAAATAGACAACTCAATAAGCTATTACAATGTAATTGCTGGATATGTACCTGTGCCTGGTGCTTAGTAAACACCAAAGTATTTGTAGACTGATGGCTAAGGGTTGTAATATTGATCTGTTCAAGGTTTGATGGAGCTAGGAGGAAGGTTTTTGTGGTTGAGGAGCTGGAGAAAGCTCCTCAGATGTAACAGTTATGTTTTTCATAGGGTGACCTATCAAACTATATTTTTGACAATGGAAAGGCACTAAAAGTATTTAAAATAATATTAAAATATTTATTTATTGACTGATAAATTGTCTTCATTATATTGGTAGACCTTCTATTTAAGAGAAAATAGTTCTATTCAGAACTTTTTAGAAAACAAAATTCATTCCAAAATAGATCCATGCACATCAGTGCAAAAAACCTTGTTTATTTAATATCTCAACCATAGAAGACAACATAAGTTGAATTATTACTTTGCTTTAATTAGTTTTCTAGTTGCATCAATCTATAAATACCATGTCTTTGGTGTTTTTCTGAAGAATGTGTTTTTCAATTTTTTTAATTATTAAAATATTCTGCAGTCTTTTTCAAAGCTGCATTTTATGGTTTTTAAATTTGAAATTGCTGATATCTTTAATTGATTCTTCTTTGTGGAGCGTACTATTTTTAATTGGAAAAATATTTTCTCTGTAGGTGCTGAGGTACCTGGTAAGCTCAGAACAGAACAAATTCTATGAATGGACAGTGTTCTCAATTCTCATTTTGTTTCTATTGAAACATGTAAATATTTTAGCACAAATAGTGTCACAGCTAATATATTTTTGCCTCCATTCTGAGGCAGAATAATAAATATTTTATATAAGGCAAAGCTTGTCAAATAAGATATCTCTTTATGGTTCTGTTGACTGTTTTGCTAAACTTAAATACTGGGAAAAGCAGGATAACGTGGTCACCCCAGTGAGGGCCAAAACCTCAGCAGATAGGTTGTATTGGGAAGGGTTGAATTTTACTCTGGTGGTTAAGAGCTTAGCTGCTAACAAAAATGTTGGCAGTTCGAATCCACCAGCCACTCCTTGGAAAAACCCTGTTGGACAGTTCTGTAGGGTCACTATGAGTCGGAATTGACTCTACGGAAACAGGTTTTTGGAGTCACTTAGAGTCAGAATCAACTCTACAGCAACGGATATGGTTAGATTTTGTCTTAGTCACTTAGAGCATGGAGTAGTTGGGGAGAGTGGGCAGAGAGATCAGTCTTGATGGTATGTTGTGATCTGTGAACTCTTCCACATGAAGACTTATCTGAAGATAATTTATGGGTAGTGAGCAGAGGAAACTCTTCCTTGAATTTTGTTGTTTGTGAACCTTTGAGCCACTTTTAGAGTATCAACTTTTCTTTGACTGTTCACTCTCCAGATGGGACTAATAGCACCAGAGAATGAATAGTTCTTACTCATTTGAAGGCAAAATTTTAGATAGAACAGAAAGTGTATAGTCAGTGGACTTGTGAGATTTTGACCACTTCTCCACCACAATTACGTGTGTTCGTGTCCAGGCTGTGACCTGGACTCTTGCATTAGCCTCCTAATTGGCTTCCTTACAGTCCTCACAGCAGCCAAGAGGGATCCTTTAAAAATGTAAATCAGATCATTTCAGCCCTCTGTTCAAAATTCTTCAAAGTCTTCTCAACTCAAATAAGATATCTCTTTATGATTCTTTTGACTGTTTTGCTAAACTTAAATACTGTAAATATTGGGAAAACCAGGATGATGTGGTCACCCCAGTGAGGATCAAAAGCTCGGTCCTTTCCATACGGAAAAACTCCTACCTAAGGGGCTTTCAGGAGTCCCTGAGTGGGACACATGGCTAAGTGCTCCACTGTGGTTGAAAGATTGGCAGTTGGAACCCATACAGAGACACCACAGGAGACAGTCCTGATGACCTGCTTCCGAAAGGTCACAACCTTGAAAACCCTATGGAGCACAGTTCTGCTTTGACACACATGGGGTCTTGTCTTAGTCATCTAGTGCCGCTCCAACAGAAATACCACAAGTGGATGGTTTTAACAAAGAGAAGTTTATTTCCTCACAATCAAAGTAGGCTAAAAGTCCAAATTCAGGGGGTCAGCTCCAAGGGAAGGCTTTTTCTCCTGTCGGCCTTCTTGTCAGTGTTCCCCCGGACTAGGAGCTTCTCGGCTCAGGGACCCCGGTCCAAAGGACGTGCTCTACTCCTGGCACTGCTTTCTTGATGGTATAAGGTTACCCCTGTCTCAGTGCTCACTTCTGTCTTTTATATCTCAAGAGATTGCCTCAGGACACAATCCAGTCTTGTAGATCCAGTCTTGCCTTATTAACACAACTGCCACCCATCCTCCCTCATTAACATCATAGAGGCAGGATTTACAACATGTAGGAAAATCACACAGTACCAGGAATTATGCATGGCCCAGCCAAACTGATACACACGTTTTTGGGGGACATAATTCAAACCATGACAGGTCTCCATGAGTTGGAATCAACTCGTTGGCAACTAAAAACAACAACAACAAAACTCTGGGAAGAGGACTAATTTCACACCCCACTTGGTAGTACAAATGGAGATCCCAGCATAGTCTGTCTTATATCTGTTTGGCTTAGGAACTGGGCAAGGCTGAGTCAGCTGATTTATAATAAATTGAATATCTTTTGAGCCTGGCTATATCAGGCAGGTACTGACCTCCAGGGCTCTTTTTTCCAACCAGGCTAACCCTTTCCAAGGCTGAAAGCTAACCTTTTCTAAGCTAACCTTTTGCAAGGTTGAAAGACTAGACATTTTCAAGTCAATGTCTGATGTAAAAAATAAATTTGCTGTGATGAAAGGGGCACAAACTTTTTTTTTTTTTTTTTTTTTAAGAAAGACTTCTGTGCTTGTATTATGGAAATGGCAGAAGAAATCAGGAACCATAAAAACATGAAGTCCCTTTATATCTTAGAATTTTTTTTAAGCATGCGTCAGCAGTGGTAAATTAGGAGAGGCATATTTACCCAGGAATAAGGCCCTTCTGTCCCTACAAAATCTGGAACACCTCAGAGAAAAATCTTTTGCTGCAAAATAAGAACAAACTTTACCTTACACAATAAATTCTTTCCAGCTGAGCTCAGTAAACTCTTAAAGCAGTTTAGTTATTTATTCCATTGTAAACAACATACTACAAACTCAGTCTTGCAAGAAAAAGTATGAAGAAGTCCAATAACTGAATTCTTGAGAAGGCAATTTATAGTTATCTGCAACCAAATACAGGATTGAGAAGGATAAGGAGATTATTTAAAAAAACTTGCCTTGTCAAATCCTTATGTACCTTAGTAAGTGCAAAATGGGTGACTAAAGTTAATGTTTCACAGAAATTCTGAGATTAGTTTAAAAAAATATTAAGCAAAGGCTAAAGACTTCATACACTTTTTATAATGTCCTTAAGTACCTATCACCTGTCGGTATCCCATTTATAGATTAATGTAAGATGGTTTTCCTGTAACTACTAATTTACACGTTCATTGCCACAGTAGATGAATGAAAACAATTGTTCTTGAGGAAGCATACTTGAGTGTCACATAGCAAGTCATAGCAAATTTTAGAAGTTGGTCTGATGAGACCTTTAAGACAATTTAGTCTGGTCCACTTACCCTATCTAAGTTGAAGTGGGCAGGTGGACAGTATGCTTGGGTGATTTGGGCAAGAAAAGCAATGTACAGAGAGGTTGGTATGTTTTGAGCCGTACTGCATCAAGCAGTCAACAGGTTGAGCCTGTCAGTGTTCAAGAAGTCAACATGTCCACATTAGACTGTGTGTTGGTAATAGTTTATGTGTCCAGAGATATTTCAGAGTTTAGTATCTGTTTGGACTACCCGCTTTTTCCAAGTATATTTTCCATGGTCAATTTGAAACTGTGTAGACAAGTCAGTCTGTCTTAGAAGAGTTTTTATTAGCTCTAAAGTTTAGAGAGGTTAAGAAGTTGTCATAGAAGACTAAATTTGTCTTGGTTATTAGTATCTTTAGAGGGGTACATTGGCAACGACTGCTTTTTGTGTGGGCATACTATTGAATTAGCCCCCACCCCCCGTCCACCTACTCACAAACAGTAATCAAGGCCTGTTCTTCTAGGTGGTAGTGTGACCCACAGCAAATGTGGTGGTGGATCTTGATGTGCTGCAGCATGACCCATGGCTCAGATAGTCATCCCATTAAAGAAGCATTCCCAGCCCCATGAGATAGGTAGTCCCCTGCTACCTGTCATAGCTCCATTTTACCTGCCAGAACTCTGATACCAAAAACAAAACTAAACACTACTGTCAAATCAAATTGATTCTAACTCATAGTGACCCTATAAGAGTCGCTGTGAATGAACTCTGATATAGACACCCAGTATTCCCATAAGCATAAGAAAGGATAATCTTTAACTCTGCCCTTGAATAAACTCTCACCTTCCTAGACTTTTACCCTCTTATAGCACCTCTGTCCAAGGCTGAGTGCTTCCAGTCAGCTATGGTCACAATAGCTCTCTTTCTGCCTCTGCGTCTACAGGCAGTGAGGGATTGTATGAGGCTGAAAACTGGCTTATCCACAGGGAACATATACACCAGTGTCAGAGTCTATGTTTCACCCCAGGCTTTACCGGTCAAAAGTTATCTAACCTTGAGCCAACTTTTTAACCTCTCTGAATTTGAGAGCTAATAATAATAATATGTAACCAATAAGATTGTTGTCAACATTCAATTAGTCCTTGATCACAAAGCACAGTTCCTGGTTTTCAATAAGGAAAAAAAAAATGTAGCTATCATCTTATTCATGTTTCCCAAAGTTTCGCTTGAGTGCGTATGATTTTTATGTAATGAAATGAAAGCTTATGTTTCCATTGACTGACGACACAGGTGTGGTAGGCAGAATTCTAAGATGACCCCAAGATTCCTGCCCTTGTTGTACATGTCCTGTATAATCTCCTCCCCTGTGTATGACTGGGACCTGTGAATATTACGGATTTTACTTCCATGATTATGTTATTTCGTATGTCAAAAGAGATTTTGCAGAGGTAATTAAGGTCCCTAATCAGGTTGTCTTTCAGTTAATTAAATGAGATATTTTGGATGGACATTATCTAATCAGATGAATTCCTTAAAACAACTTCCCAGCAGTCAGAGAGATTAGAAGTTTAGAAAGTCATGATCTTGCTGATCATGAAAACAAATTGCTGTGCTTTGGAGAGTGCCACGTATCAGGGAAAAATAGGCAGCTTCCAGAGGCTGGAAGTTTCAGTCCTGCCGATGGAAGAAACTGAAATTTTTGCCAACAATTTGTGAGCTTGGAAGAAAACCCCATGCATCACATGACATCATAGCCCTGGTCTACACCTGGATTTGAGCCTGGTGAAACCCTGAGCAGGATCCAGTTAATCTGTACCCAGACTCTTGACCCAGGGAAACTGTGAGATATTGAATGGATTTTATTAAAACAAAATAAAGCGAACACATACAAAAAAGTATTAGGCCACTAAGTTTATGGCATTTTGTTATATATAAAGCAAAAGAAAAAAATAATACAAGAGATTATGTGAAAACTATGCTGAGCTGAATTTTATCTACATTTATGATGTTACTAAGTGTCATCAGGTCGGTTCTGACTCATAGCGACCCTGAGTACAACAGAACAAAACACTGCCTGGTCCTGCGCCATCCTCACAATCACTGCTATGCTTGCAGCCACAGTGTCAGTCCACCTCATTGAGAGTCTTTCTCTTTTACGCTGACCCTCTACTTTACCAAGCATGATGTCCTTCTCCAGGGACTGAGCCCTCCTGATATCACGTCCAAAGTGTGTGAGACCAAGTCTCACCATCCTCTCATCT
>NW_004444120.1:4899853-4911103 GCF_000243295.1 Trichechus manatus latirostris
AGGAAAACAGAAATGATGGAAAGGCTAGAAAGTAGATTTGCGGGGAAAAAGATCTCTGCCTCCACTGGGTCTTGAATAGGAAAAATAATAATAAAAAATTGTGAGAAGAGTATTTGAGGACAAATTTATAACTGACAGAAGGACCTGAAAGCCACCAAATGACTTAATAAGGGAAACAGTGGGATTTTCTTCACTAGAGAGCTTTAAGGAAAGAGTATTATCGCCTTCCAATTAGGGTTTCATGTCTGTTCTCCCCAAAGGCGTGTATACTTGAAACCCCTCCTGGCCCCATAAGAAGATTCTATGGTCCTGATGAGATTGTGTGCCTTAGAATCACTGCTCCTGGAAAGGAGAAGCTAAAAGGTACTTGAATAAAATATTAAAAATTATGAAGGACATAACAAAGGCCAATCAGTCCTTTCTTTTCCGCAGACCCATAATAAGAGAACAGGGTTATTTGATGAAATTAAAGAGTAGCAAATTAAGTGCTAATAAAAGGAGATAGTTGCTTATATAATTCATTGCCATGGGAGGTCACAGGCAAATGCTGTGGCTGGAGTAAATATGGGGCTGGATAATTTTATGACCACTAATATATTTTTAGCAGTTGGGGCTGATATGGTGAGAGAAGTAATCCTACTACATTCTCCGACAGATGGTTTGCAGGGACCTCTGGCAATTGGTGTCTGAGGAGTGTAGGATCAGGCCTCCCAGGTTCTAACCTTTGATGGGAATTATACTGAGTATTGGTTTTTAAAAGAATGTCCTCAGGCCCTTAGACAGGCATCCCATTCATGCTTTAATCCCAAATGCTCTTGTGGAGATCCGAAAGTTCTTTCTAATCAGAAGCAATTGGAAGAGACATTGCCCAGAATTAAGTCATTTCTAGTCTTTGGGAGTCATTCAACTTATTTATTGAATGCTACGTATGTGTCAGCCAGTTTTTAAAATTTCTCTTGAGGATACAAACGTTCAGACAAATCAATGCCATTCATTGTGAGGAGTGCCATACTAAAGGTAGACTGCAAAGTAGCACAGGAGCACAAAGACGCAGAGGAATAATAGCTTAACGTATGAGCCTCAGGGAAGGTTCACAGAGGAGGCGACATTTAAACTGAGTCTTAAAGGGTGATAAGAGTTCACTATACAGGAAAGGTAAGGAAGGGCATTCTAGGAGAAGGAACATGCATAGATCCAGAGACAGGACGTGGCATAACGTGTCATGGAACTTGCAGGAGTTTAGAGAAGTGGTACCACAGGGCTAAGGGAGAGAGAGGCAGGAGATGTGCATGAGAAGGAGAAGGGAGCCAGATGGCAGAGGGTCCTAGGATTGCCAGAGAACTCTTTCCAGCAGCAGTACTTCCAGTAGTGAAGGTGGTAGTGGGTGGGATAGGGAAGAAGGGGAGAGGAGTTTAGAGGATGTGTCTATGACTGAGAAGGGACAGCTCCACAAAGCCTTGCCCAGCCTAGTCATTGGCTTTCTCTTCTGACCACTGTCATTAGTTGCTTCCTGAAGAGCCTTGTATTTCACACAATTTCTTGCTTTGCTCGTTTTTACTTTTGGCCTGAAACCATTTTTGTCATAAACTTTTATTTAAAAAAAAAAAAAAGCCCCTACTACAACCCCTGCCTTTGGGAAGAGGGAGGTTCCTGTAGGTCTTGGATTAATTGGTCTTATTCTCTTGGGATCTACCTAGAACTAAATCAGCCTTTGGGTGAGGAAGAAGAGGCAGGTTTCGTTTGCCTGACCTTCGACTCCCAATTTCCTTGGCTCAGGAAACAAGCAGAAAAGCGTACAGTGTCTTCGAGGAGCAGATGGATTAAAATTTTAAAAATCTGTTTTGTTAAATTATTTCAGCTAACAGAATAACTAGAAAAAAAAAATACCCAAAGTGTTCCCTTTTTAGTGATATTTAAGTATCATTATTAATCACTCAGACTCTTAAGCTTGGGGTTTCTACACCATTAATACTGATATTTTTAAGAAGAATCAAATGGAGATGGAAGAGAGAATGTCTTTTGTGATAACTGGTTTCCTTTGTGGTCTTTGTGGTTAATGCAAATACTTAGTTACTATATGTGCTGTAACAGTACAGCATGCAGTTAGCAGTTTTTTCTTATCACATTATAAAGAGTTGTGTAGCTGGGACATACTTTCTAATAAATAACCTTTTTTACAGTAGTTTTTCAAGACTCTTCTAAGAAGATAATTCCTCAGCAACATAGAGTTGCTAGTGGGATATAGAAATATGGTTAGTTACCTTCTAAAGAAGGTAGATGGATATGTGCCCAACTTACCGTGAAACCACCTATGTTATAGAGTGTCAGTGGATGAAGTTGAAATACATGTGCACCAGGCAGTATGTTTAGTGTTAAACACTCAAAGATGAATAAGATCATGACTCACAATATAATAACTACAAGAGAATTCACCGTACCTCCTTGCTGAATTAGATAGTGTGGTATGTTCTATAGTAGAGGGATATCCAAATGGTAGCTCTGCCTGGGCAACTGGCAGTGTTTCACAAAGCTGACATTTAGGCAGAATCTTGTAGCAATTCCAGTCAACTGGAAGAGAATGGAGGTTGGGAATGAGATAGGAGAGGGCATTTCAGAACTCAAGAAACAGAGGTGTCTCCTGGAATTTTGAATGGCTTGTTTCTTTTCTGTCCTTTTATTAATTTCCATTATTTCAATGTTGTTATTTCTAGTATGTTTAGAAAAGTTATCTTTGAGGAAAGAGCAGGCTGTGCTGTGTCAACATTTTGTAGATACTAATCTTGTCAGTAAGGGGTTAGTAATCAAAAATTCCGTTTAGCTCCAGCATTAATTCACTGAAGTATTTATTAATCGTTTACTCTCCTGGACTGAATGTGCACACATAAGTCTTTGCTGTCAGAAGTGAGGCACATGGCATGGGTAGCACGTTTTCCCCCATTGTTAGACATGTCCATGCAATGAATCAATACAGCTTCTTCCAGTTCCAAATGTACTCGATTTTAAAGGAAGTGTGCCTTTCCATGACTGGACTTCCTTCAACAAGATTACTTATTTGTAGTTATGTGAAAGTGAAACATAAGCTTTTAAAAGAGCTTTTATGCCAAATGATAAATGTATCCTTTCAAGGACTGTGTAAAAATAGGTGAATGTATTTACTAAAACTTTAAGTTTCAAAAAGTGTTGTTCTTTCCGCTGCAGACCTTAGCTGGATCTCCAATATACAAGTGAATCAGCCAGCAGTTCTAAGGCGTGCAGAACAAATCCAGGCTCGCAGGACCGTAAAAAAGGAGTGGCAAGTAAGGATTCTTCTCGAGCCTTCTGTTCTGTATTTTACAATGCATGGTCTCTTCCCTCAGGGCCACAATATTGAATTTCGCTCAAGATGCATCTAAACTTAAAAGGTTGCAGCTGTCCATGACTTATTTTAATAATTCATATATGATGATGATGGGTTGGAGAAAGATAACACGTTTATCCAAACAAGTTAAAAATCTTATCACTCTTGAGTGGCAAAATCACAAATGAGTTTGAGGCATCTTTATTCATGAGTGAAGTAAATGACATATTTTCTTAACACATTTGTTCAGTTTCTTAGACATGCCTTCTTTGCCTGTCTCCTATTTTAATTTTAGAACCATAACGTCCAAGCCTGGTGTGTCCACTGTTGAGACCCTTAGGTATAATAGTCGACCTTCTTTGACCATCATGTTTACCTTGCTTTTAATTTTCATAAATCATTTTTCAAAATTCAAAAAAATGATGTTTCAAAGAGTACTTGTGGTCAGCATATTCTTCAATGAATACCAACCAAAGACATGCTCCGCGTCACAGGACTAAAGGAAATTCAGAGTTTGTTTCACAAGTGAGGCAGAATATTGTTATTGAATCCTTTAGGGTGACATTTCATATTTTGTTCATCACTGGAAATATTCTCATTGAAAAGACAAAAGGATATTCTTCAGAATGAATTGTGAAATATCAGTATTGTTTTAAAAATGGAATTGAATTAAACTAAAAAAAAAGAAGTTGGAGTCTCTTATTTTTATTCTCATCCCAGCTCCAGGTCCAGAGGTAAAATGTAGGATAGCAGCTTTGCTCCCATTTCTCCCACAATGAGAGTGGGCTCCTTATGGATGGGCTGGAGAAGATGTGATCTGCTAGGGGTTTTAATTTGGGATATCTTTAGGAGAGAAAGATTTTTTTCTAAGGCTAGAGTTGGATTATTCCTACCACCATCTTTTTTTTTTTATTATCTTGGATAATGTTTATCTGCCTAACCACTCCTGAGCAATGTTTATATCATACAGACAAATGATATGGCTTAGAACACAATGTAGACATCAGAATTTAGCAACCCTGTTTGTTCTAATGATTGTCTAACTAACTGGGTAGGAGATTGATTTTTTACCTTGCTTTTATTTTTTTTCAAACCAGGCTGCTTGGCTCCTGAAAGCTGTTACCTTTATAGATCTTACTACACTTTCTGGCGATGACACATCTTCCAACATTCAAAGGCTCTGTTATAAAGCCAAGTATCCAATCCGGGAAGACCTCTTAAAAGCTTTAAATATGCACGACAAAGGTAATGTTGTGTATAATCTGTCCAGTTTTACCTAGTTATACTAGGCACTAAATCTAAGGACTCAATACAAGATTTAACTGCTGTACTGAGATCAGTAATAAAATCCATAAGAGAAACCCTTGCCATGTGTGCATAGACAAATAATTCAGATTCTTCTTTGAAAAACAGCAGGGAGAGAATCTGATTCTTGTTTTTAAGGTCAGTTCTTTCCATCATGAATTAAAGTTGCTGGTAGAAAGTTTCTTTATATTTCTTCCCAGTTCTTCAGTTTTGGAAATTTTCTATCTAGTGGCTCTAAAATACTGATTCTGATTCCCTAGCCACATGTGAAAAAGCCAGTCTCATTACTTAATAATCATATCTCATACATAAAGTATTTTCTATGAGTAAATCAAATACTTTTGAGAATAAAATGCAAATGGAATATATTGAATGCTTGTAGATTAGGTTAGATCCTTTGAAAAAAAGCCTTATTCACTCCCTTAGCACACACAAGAGAACTTTGTAAAGTTACCATAAGTTTAAAACCTTAACATTTTAGAAATGGAGGAGACTTCTGAGAGTCGATCCCCTTATATTCTAAACAAGGAAATCGAGACCTGGAAAGCTGAGTGCCGTTTCCAAGATGGTATGTCTTGTTACTGGCTGGGCTGGTTTTAGGAGCCAGATCTCATTTTCATAGAGGCATCCTTCTTGGCTCCTGAGTGCCTGTCTGTAATGAGTGTGATTTGAGATGTTGAGTTGGCCCAATGCAGGTATTTTATCCCAAATAATCTGTAGATGATTTATAGACCTAAAGAATTCTACAGCTTTTAAAACATGCTTATCATGTTCTTTTTGAGTTTACAGTCATACCACCTTATTTATAACACTTTAAAGTAACAACTTTGTATGAGTCTTTTGATATTACTTCATTTAATATAGGATATTTGGCTCTATTTTATTTTCTTTCTTTCAAAAGAAGGAATGTTTTGTTGTTGGTAGATGGTTTCGAGTCATTTTCAACTCAGAGCAACCCCATGTGACAGAGTAGAACCGCCCATAGGGTTTTCTTATTTGTAATTTTTATGGGAGCACATCATCAGGTCTCTCTCACATGGGGCTGCTGGATGGGTTCAGACTGCCAGCCTTTCGGTTAGCAACCAAATGCGTAACCATTTGTACCTCCAAAAAAAAAAACCAAACCCATTGCCATCGAGTTGATTCTGACTCATAGCAACCCTATAGGACAGAGTAGAACTGCCCCATAGAGTTTACAAGGAGCGCCTGGTGGATTTGAACTGCCAGCCTTTTGGTTAGCAGCCGTAGCTCTTAACCACTACACCACCAGCATTTCCAAAAGAGGGAATAGGATTAGTTAAATATCATTTTGCTGTGCAACCCTATACGGTCTTTCTTTGTCAAAGTGGTGTAGTTCTCTTATGTTTTTTCTTCATCCACTATCCTGTTTAAATGCTGTAGAAACCTGGATTTTGTTATTTACATGAAATAAAATGCTTCCATTGAGTCATAACCATCACATTTACAATTTAGGAATTTCAAAAAGATGGTATTCTATTAACCTCAAAGAACAATGTATCAAAATTATTTTATTCTGTAACTATAATGATGAGAAAATGATTCATGGTATCAAGAACTGGAAGGGAATGTGGAAAGTAAAATCCTTTTAATTTGTTACAGCATCGTGGGGGAGTGATTTTTTTCTCTCATTTGAATTTCTGCTAGTGTTGTACCAGAAATAATAATGAAAAGCGTATTGTGTCCGTTGAGCTTCATATAAAGTAGACTGTTACGATTTTTTTCTTCATAGGCATCACTACAGCCGCTGTCTGTGTTTATCCTGCCCGAGTGTGTGATGCTGTAAAAGCACTAAAGGCCGCAGGCTGTAATATCCCGGTGGCATCAGGTAAAACTGGCTGTGGCTTTTACTGTTGTTCTCCAGCAAGTTCTTGGTTCTTCAACTCAGATCTCTCGGAGTATTATATGCAGTTGTATACTATCATTTTAATTGGCTTTCTATATTTAATGAGTTGTATTTATTCATTCTTTTACTATTTGTTAGTTGCCTAGTAAGTAGCAAGGAGCCCTGGTGGTGCAGTGGTTAAAGTGATTGACTGCTAACCAAAAAGTCGGTGGTTGGAAACCACCAGCGGCTCCCTGGAAGAAAGATATGGCAGTCTGCTTCCATAGAGATTTACAGACTTGGAAACCCTGTGGGGTCACAATGAGTCGGAATCGACTTGATGGCAGTGGGTTTAGTGGAGTAGGTAGCAGACATTCTGTTAAGTCTCAGGAACACAGAACTGCATCCCTGTCCTTAAGGAAACTCAGTTGTTTAGGAGGGATGTTCAGGTTAAAAAAAAATCGTAATGCAGGATGATACATATAATAGAGATATGCAGAAGGTACAGTTGTAACTCTGAGCAGGAAATGGCTTATTGTGCAGAGGTTGGTGACACTCAGGGTCAAGGAATGCTTCGTAGAGGAAAAAATACTTGCATTAGGTCTTAAAGGATGAGGAAGACTTTATAGTACTGACAAGATGGGAAATGACATTTTGGACAGAGGAAATCACGTGCGAAGGCACGGAAACATATTCAGGAATTGTTGAATCATAAAGTTGGACGAAGGGAAAGATATGGCAGTTGGGAGGCGGAGGGGTGGATTGCAGCCCGGCCATGTAGGGAATGGCATACCATTCTGTGGGACTTGAGCTTTATTCTGGGGATGGGGGAGACACTGAAAGGTTTTCAGCAGAAGTGTGACCTGGTCAGCTCCACGTCATAGTAAGTTAACTGATAATAGTGGACAGGTTGGAAAGGGTGGGAGTATAGTTAGGGAGGTTCATCACATTTCACATGGGAACCACACCAAGACCTAGAAGGTAAGAGGGAGAGGGCACTTCAAGAGTTAATCACGTAAGCTAGACTCAGTAGGACTTGGCATGAAGGAGAGGAAAGTCTTAAAAGCTTCACTTTAGGAAATGGCATATCTATGTGCATGTGGATAGATAGATACACAGTTAGATTCTACTTCTAACAGGATCCTGGTGCTTTCAAAAGCAGTCTATAAAGACCATTAACTTATTTTATCAGGGATACATCAAACAAGACATAGTATGTAATATTTATATGCCATCTATTTGTGAAGATTCCCAGAGTACCTGGCAGCTATACCTTTGTAGACCTTAATTTCTCATCAGCCTCAGTCAGCTCAGCTTTTCCTTTATACAGCTGGGACATGTGCTTTGCTCTGAGGTAGCAAACCCAAAGAATTTAATAACATCAAGGAAACACAATAGGTTAACTTTAGATGTGGGAATATAATTAAAGATGTACGTGTAAATATTTTTACATAACTTTGACAAAAATGTAGTATTTTAATTTTCTGCCCATTTATACCTGCCTCTGCCATCCCCAGCTCTATCCCCAGCCAAGTATTGTGGACTGTAAAACTAGGGGGGTGGTGTCTGACCTCCTCTAACTTCACTAAGGGGGAGAATCAAGATCAACAGCCCAAGGCTAATTCCTGTGAGCCGGAGGTCAGACATACCTCCTCCTCCTCTCTCCAACCTTTTTACCAGTTTGGACACAGTTGGACAACAAAGCACTCTCCCCACCCGCCCCCAAGCCACTTCTTTGTCTGCTTCTCTGCTGAGTTCAGTAATTTGTTGCAATGGCCACACAGAATTCACAGACAATACTCACAATTCTGGGGTTTCTTAGAGAAGTAACAGGTTACAATTCAGGATCAGGAAGGACTCAGGATACAGTTCTTCGATCAGGACAGCTTCTTCTCAGCTGTGCCCACAGGCAGGCCTCTCTCTGCCCCTCAGCCCCTCAGCTCCTGCCCTGCTCTGTGTTACAAGTGTTAGAAAGCTCTTTAGCTCTGCCAATAAGCGTCAGCCTGAAGGCAACCAACTCTCTCACTCCACAGGTCGGCAAACCTAGCTCTGCCAACTGCCCAGAGCTACCCCACTCCACCAGTAAGCCTGTCACCCCGCACTTAGCTCTCTCGTTCTGTGGGTTGGCACACCCACTGTAGCCACCTCGCTCCATGGCCCGGGCAGTCCACCTCGCTGTCTCACACAGGTCTCCGGGTTCTGCCGCCTTTGTTTGTCTGCCACTGCTTCTCGCCGTTTTGCACTGTCTCCAGTGTTACAGCTCGCTCTCTCTGTCCTGGATCTAGGAGGTGCTCAGTGCAGGGGCCCTGGCTCCAAAGGACACGCTCCACTCTGGCTTTTCTTCTTGCTGGTAGTGAGGTCCCCTCTTTCTGTCTCTGGGATGGCTCATTTTAAGCCTAGAGGGATGGCAAAAGAGACCAATCCCCTAGTTATTGTACCATGCACCTTATTTGCATTGTTCCACTCCTACAGGGGTGCCAGGCACCTTATTTGCATTATTAGCAGACTGTCCATTCCCCTTGGTGGGCCACAAGCATCTTATTTGTGCAGTCCCACCCAATCATTTTGTGGATGTTACAAAATCATGGCAAGAAAGGCCGTATAAAAGCAATTCATTGCACCGCAAGCCACCCCCTGTGGACTAGATAGGTTCCTTTCCTTCCTGCATTCCTTTCCCTCAGTCCCTTCTATGGGAGGAGCCTATATTACAGTTTGGTTACAACAGCTGAAGAGGTTCATGAATGAGTAAATCAAGAAATGTACAATGATAGCCAACTTGATCAATGGTGGGGTCCAGAATTAACCAGTGCTCATTCAGACAGGGCTACAATTAACTATTTTCTGACAATTATTGTGACAATAACGTATTTTCTAATTGCCGGTTACTTAAGGCATTCTCATGAACATTTCTGGAGCAACTTAATTTCGGTTTTCTGGAGGATAATATTTGTCCTAACATCAACACTGTGAAATAACCATCCTTCTTCACAATTGCTTTGAAGGATATGTATAAAGTTCTTAATGCTTTTGTCTCTGTTTGCTCTTTTTTTTTTTTTGGTCTGAATTTTGTTGAGATACTGACCTGTTGAAATTTGTTTTTCCTTCCAAACCGTCTCCTTTTCTTTATTTCTTTTTAAAATCTCTTCTAGTGGCCACTGGCTTTCCAGCTGGACAGACTCATTTAAAAACACGATTAGAAGAGATCAGATTGGCTGTTGAAGACGGAGCTACGGAAATCGATGTGGTAATTAACAGGACCTTGGTGCTGACAGGCCAGTGGGAAGGTGGGTCCATAGCCTCACCTGAGAGGGACCCACAGTTCTACCTGAGGGGATCAGATGGTGGGGACTTGGTAGGAGGCAGCATATTTTGGAAGTCACTGTTCTAGATTACAGGTCCCTAGATCATAGGTGAACATAGGAGAAAACATGGCTAGGATTGCTCATCCTGGGACCCCTCTTATGTCTAGACAGTTGCCTCCCTGCGTGAACATTTTGGATCCCTTTGAGTGCTTAGGGTGAATAGTTATTTCCATGCAGGAGATTCATTAACTTTTTTTAAATTTTATTTTACCATGATTCTTACCCTTTGGAAGGAAAAAAGTTACTAATATTCTATACTGCTTTGATACTCAATACGTAAATCATCCCAGCCAACTCTTTTTTGCAAAGTTTGTTCAAGCATGATGGAGGAAAGGTCTCTTTTTTATGTTAATTGTTGTGGGTTTTGAGGATGTAGGGTTATGAATAGTCTGCTTAGATTTTGCTAAATCTGTTTTCACTCCTGGTATTCTTAACACATAGCTCCTATGAATATAATTTCATGTTCACATTTGCGATTTATGATTTACTATCACAACAGATTATAATAAGACATTTTCTATTGCAATAACAAGCTATTGTTTCTGTTACTAGATGTTAAAGAATCAAATAGATTTTACCTCTGCCTTAAATATATTATGCATACTAAAAATGAGGTTGTTGATAGCTAAAGTGAGTGCAGCTCTCAGTCATTATGACAAGTAGTTTAATCAGAATCTTTTAATGAAGTCGAAGGTAAAGCCATAATAATACATTGTCTCTTTGAATCTGTGTATTCTAAATAAAAGGCATATTTTATTCTGATTATGAAAATTATACCTGCTCATTGTTTTAAAAAAAAAAAAAGCCAGTAATAAAGGAAATAGAAATAACCCCTGATCATACTGCAATGCCTAACTTCCAGACTTTTTCCTCTTCATATGAATACACATGCATCCCCCCTCCATTTTTTAAAGTTTAAAAGATATGATTATATTTAATGTATTTTTCCTTAACTTGCTTATTGCACTTGCCGATATCTCACGGAGATCTTTCCGTGACTCACTGTCTCCATCTATCAGTCTGTCTTATCCTCCACAAAGCCTAATTCCATTGTTTATCTGTTATGAAATGGCTTTGGTTATGGAGGAGCAAAGATTCAGCCAGTGGTTTAAACACTGGATCTCTCTAGTGTTTATGAAGGGGGTAGACATTGACGGGTGTTGTGACAGCCTCACAGAGTTCTCGGAGACTCAGGCTACTTATATGTTCATTTCCAAAGCATGTGGCTTCTACTTTCATGCACAGTGACACTCCATTGTCTGAGATGGCCTCTGGAGTGTCAGCCTTTATACTTAACTCCCAGACAACAGGAAGGAAAGGCTTGTCCCATCTGAAAGTCTCCCACACCACTTCTCCTTACACCTCACTGGCCAGAACACAGTTACATGGCCATGCTTGGCTGT
>NW_004444120.1:4911203-4933813 GCF_000243295.1 Trichechus manatus latirostris
TTACCATTGCCCCACATCCTTATCAGTACTCATCAACTTTTTAAAATCTCGCCAGGTGACAAATGTCTTTTTTGGTTTAAATTTGTGTTTCTTTTATTATTGTTGTTCATATGTGTTTTAGCCACTTGCAGCCATTTTTGGAATATTGCAGATCTATTTTAATAGACCTCTCTTGTTCCCATAAATTAGTTCTGCTTATTTGCTTTTAGTCACAAATTTCAGTTAAGATTTAAGGCTAACGTAAGAGGAAAAATTAAATATAATATTTAAAAGAAATCTGGAAATAAACTGTATGTGATTTAGTTAGATAAAAAACTTATATGACCCTTTACTAAGCAGGTGTAGATACAGAAATAGAGTTTTTATTATAGCTTTTCCTCTTGTCTCTAGAATACAACTAATTGGAAAATAAAATAGGAGATAAGTTTTGATGTAATTGGCTATCTTTTAATGAACTATGAGTGGTGGTTTTTAACAACTGATCATTTCCCAATAACATGTATTCATGCAAAACATAATAGCACATCTTTGTCCCATACCACATTTTTCTATTAACTCTGTTTTTATGGTGTTAATGACCTCTTGACCCAATACAAATTGAAAAGGAACATTTAATACTAGAAATACAATTCTAAATAGAAACCTACAGTGACTTAGGGCTTTTTTCACTGCATTATTTTGTCTTAATTTGATTCTCAATTTGATTACATATTATAGCTTTCGGTGTCATATTTCAGTATTAGCTGTTTACTAAAATATGGGCGTCAATTACATTTCTTGGAATTCATTGATTGACTTTTCTATCAGCTTACTACATGTTCAGATCCAAACCCCTCTCCTTTGTATGCTGAGAAATGTAGCATGCTTATTAAATGCTTGGTAGGAAGAATCCCATTTTTCAAACCTAGCCTTTCCAAGTGCATCCTAACCTGTCTGATGGTCACCAGCGTCCACAGTTTAGGCTGGTGATGGGAGGAGGCTCATATTCCTCTCCTCCATTTCTCCTTGGTGATGATTTAAAATCTCTACTCTTCTCAGACTTCTAACTCTTCCACCCATCTTGAGGCTCCTTTACTCTTAACAGATGATTTACCTTCTACTTCTCAAAGAAAATAGACTCCATCAAACAGGAAGGAGCTCCCTTAGATTCTTTGTATCAGATCTTCTTTCCTTTGCCTCATCCTTTTCTCCTAGTGAATGGAGGTGCCCTTCTTCCTAAGTCTAATCCACTCACTGTGCTGTGGCTTCCTTCTCCCCTCACATTTTCAGAGGCCTTACTCCATTTATTTGCCTTTTTCTTCCTCCTATATATTCAGCCTCTTTCTGCATGCCAGAATTCCCCCTCATCCCCAGCCAAGTCTCCCTTTCTTTCTTCCTTCAGCTAAAAGTTTGGAAAGAGTTGTAATTACTTATTTGTCTTCATTGTCTCACCTTCCTTTCCTTAACCCATTTTAATTTGTTTTCTGTTGTAACCATTGTCTGAATCTATCCTAACCAAGATACTAATTGACTTCTCGTTTCGCTATGCCGAGGGGATATCCTTCCGTTGTTTCACTTTCTTTACTGCTCAGCAGCATTTGACACAGTAGACAGTTTCCTCCTTCTGGAAATACTCTCTTGCCATGTCTCTGGTGACCCTGCATTCTTTAGGTTTCCTCCATACTTATGATTAGTCCAGTGTTTCATTTGCAAGCTCCTTCTCTGTCATTGCTGGCTTGTGGTGGTCCTCAAGCTCTGGCCCAGCATGACTTCTCCTCAAACACTGCACGCTCTTCTTTGGAAACCTCATCTCCTCGCAGATTTCAGTTACCATCTGTCTTAGGCTGGGTTCTCTAGAGAAGCAAAACCAGTGAAACATAAGTGTATATGTATATATATATATAGAGAGAGAGAGATTCGTCTCAAGGAAATGGCTCATGTGGTTGTAGAGGCTGGCAAGTCCCAAGTCCGTGGGCCAAGAGTCAGGCTGGAAGCTTCTGACTCCTGTAGCTGTAGGGACTGACGAATCCAAGATGGGCAGGCAAGATGGCAGGCAGCTGGCTCACAGGCTGTGGAATCCCAAGATCAGCAGGCAACACGGCAAGCCGCTGGCTCAAGTCCTAAGAACTGGAGGTCAGATGATGACGAGCTAGGTGCAGGATCCAGAGCTGGTAAAAACCAGCGAGCTTCGCCAGAACGTTGATATATATTGAATGCAGGCCTATCCCCTGAGGAAACTCTCCTTACAACTGATTGGCTGATCATACCAGATCATATCATGGAGGTGATTACATTATTTCACAAAATGGAGAATAACTACATCATTACATAATTGCCAGACTGCTGAGAATCATGGCCAAGCCAAGGTGACACACAACCTTAACCGTCACTCCATCCCTATGCCAAAGACTAGCAGATCTCCTGAGCTCCATAACAGGAGTCTGCATGACTGCAGAACTCATTCAGTTTTCCCACTAAACCATGTTGCTTTTCATCAGTCATTTTCACATGAGTAAACCATTGCTGGAAAGTGGATTCCGACTCATAGCTACCCTATAGGACAGAGTAGGACTACCCCACACGGTTTCCAAGGCTGTAAATCTTTACTGATGCAGACTGCCACATCTTTTTCCCGCAAAGTGGCTGGGGCATTTGAAATGCTGACCTTTGGGTTAGCAGCTGAGAGCTTAACCACTGTGTCACATGAGTAGAGATTTAAAATCAAAGAATTGAGCCATTTTAGAGAGAAATCCTTTTATAAAAATACTTGTGTTTTCCTGACTTTTTTAATAATATGTATTAAATACCATTTAAGTTTTTCTTGATCATTCAAGGAAATGTATCAGTGATTGTATTATCCTGGAATACGGTGATGCCCTCAGGGGCTACTGAAATCTCTGAGATGACTTGTCCCACGGCTAACAGTCCAGGCTGTTGTTCTTTTTGAACGAATGTATCTTCTTTTTGAGTCCCTGGTGATGCAAATGGTTAACATGCTTCACTGCTAACTGAAAGGTTGGAGGTTTGAGTCCACCCAAAGGCTCCTTGGAAGAAAGGCCTGGCGATCTATTTCCAAAAATCAACCACTGAAAACCCCGATGGATAACAACGGTCTGGGCAGTGTTTTGTCCCTTTGTGCATGGGGTTGTCGTGAGTTTGGGGCTGACTTGACAGCAGCTGACAGCAACATCTTTTTTTTTTAAACATTTTTGTTATTGTTATTTTGCCTGATATTTTGCTGTTAAGCATTTACCTGTCAGATCATGTTGAGTTCTTTCTGACATTCTGTCCTTTTCTGCCAGCCTTCCCTAACTCCTTTCCATCTGGTCATAGAAATGTATATCAGCTGATTTAGCACTTGGGACAGTTTTTAACCTGGTAGGGTGTGAGATGTGTTGATGGGTCTCAGAGTTAACCTGAGAAGCATTTTCAAATTTCTTGCCGCAGCCCCTTTCCTCACAGAACCTGGCATATTCCCCTGGGTATGTGAAATATGAGAATTGAGGGCTGGAGAGAGAGAGGACTAGCCTCCTAGACTGTGAAAGGCTCTCCAGGTGATTCTGATATCACCCACTCTCCTCCCACCACCCTCTGTGTCCCAGTGAGAAGCACTAAGTTGTATCATCTTTCTTTTTTTTTCTTTAAACATACCATCTTAGTTATCCAGTGCTGCTATAACAGAAATACCACAAGTGGGTGCCTTTAACAAACAAGTTTATTTTCTCACAGGAAATTAGAAGTCCAAATTTCAGGGTGTCGGCTCTAGGAGAAGGCTTTCTCTCTCTTTTGGCTCTGGAGGGAGGTCCTTGTCTCTTCAGCTTCTGCACCTGGCTTGGCATCCGTTTTCCCCCATCTTTGCTTCCTTAATCTGCTCCTTTTATGTTTTGAAGAGAGTGACTCAGAACACACCTACTCTAATCCTGTCTCGTTGACATAACAAAGACAACCCATTCCCAAATGTGATTTTAACTAGAGGCATAAAAACCCATTGCCATCAAGGCCATTCCCACTCATAGCAACCCTATAGGACAGCATAGAACTGCCCCATAGGATTTCCAAGGAGTGGCTAGTGGATACAAGCTGCCAACCTTTTCAGATAGCAGCCGAGCTCTTAACCACTGTGCCACTAGGTCTCCAACCTCAGGCATAGAGGTTAGGATTTACAACACATATTTTTGGGGGACACAGTTCAGTCCATAACACATACTTGATTCTTGGTCCCTCATAGTTTAGGTGCTGGATAATTGAAGTATTGTTGAATTTGTATATAGATCAGTTAGTACATGTTGTATTTCCTATTTGCTTCTGTGTGTTTAGCCTGGATCTACCAAAAAGAAACAAACCAAACCTGGTGCCATCAAGTTGATTCTGACTCAGGTGACCTCATGTGTCAGAGCAGAACTGCATGTAGGGTTTCCAATGGCTGTGACCTTTTGGAAGCAGATTGCCAGGCATTTCTTCTGAGGTGCCTCTGGGTAGATTTAATCACTGATCTTTCAGTTAGTAGCTGAGCACTCAGCCATAATAGGAGGCCTGATAAATAAAGTTATCTCTGGAGGGTTTAGCTGGGAAGTGAATGTACTTCTGAGCACTTGGGAAAAGGAAGTTCTCCTTTCTCTGGGAAGGATGTGCTCTGTGATGAAGATAGTAGCTAGAGGCGCTATGCTGGAATATAAGGGAGGAGGGAGACACCCATCCAGCCTGCGAAGTAAGCCTAGTGATCTTGGAGTTGCAGTCAGACCCCCTCACATACCCAGAACGAATACACTGTGGAGTTAGAAGGCAGCTAGACAGGGAGTAGCTGAGAGCAGAGTCTGCATTTGACAGACCTGGGTTGTAATCTCAGCTCTACCATTAGTATCTTTTTGCTCTTGGACAAGTTACTTAATTTCTCTGTTCTTCTTTTCCTTCTCTGTAAAAGAGGGATGATGGTGATGATGTTGTTTTGTGCCATCAAGTTTGTTCCGACTTATAGCCAGCCTATTTACAACAGAACAAAACACTGCCCGGTCCTCCGCCATCCTCACAATTGTTGCTCTGCTTCAGCCCACAGTGCTTGCAGCCACCGTGTTAATCCATCTCATTGAGGGTCTTTCTCCTTTTCCCTGATCCTCTACTTTACCAAGCATGATGTCCTTCTCCAAGGATTCGTCCCTCCTGATAATCTGTCCAAAGTAAGTGAGATGAAGTCTTGACATCCTCACTTCTGAGGAACATCCTGACCGTACTTCTTCCAAGACAGATTTGTTTGTTCTGGGAGTCTTTGGTATATTCAGTGTTCTTTGTCAGCACATAATTCAGATACATCAGTTCTTCTTTGCTCTTCCTTATTCATTGTCCAGCTTTTGATGCATACAAGGCGATTGAAAATACTGTGGGATATGATATAGGGATAATGATATCTATTTCACAGAGTTATAGTACCCAAACTTACTGCCATCAAGTCAATTCCGACTCATAGTGACCCTATAAGACAGTGTAGAACTGCCCCATAGGGTTTCCAAGGCTGTAAATCTTTCTAGAAGCAGACTGCCACATCTTTCTCCCATGGAGCGGCTGGTAGATTTGAACCGCTGACCCTTTGGTTAGCAGCTGAGCTCTTTAACCACTGTGCCACCAGGGCTCCTCAGAATTATAATAGGGATTAAATTAGATAATTTATGTAAATCGATCATCCTGAAGCCCCTAGTGCCAACTACAGTTTTGTCTTCTCCTTCCCCCTCCTCCTGGTGATGATGGTATGTTGTAAAAACGTGAGTTTTTGTCTTTATAATTTTGCTAATTTATACCCAGTCCTTGGGCAATTACTTCACTTCTCTCTGCCTCAGTTTAAATAAGGTACAAATGAGGACTAGGACTTAATGATTTCCACAGTCCTGTAGAGCTGTAGTGTTCTGTGATTTTATTTTGGCGGTTTTATTGTCAGTGAGTATTGTTCACATGATCAGTAAATGAAATACAGTATTTCTGTATGGTGGTATTGAAGTTGACATCTAAGTTGCATTCCTTAAATGGTTCTTTTGGAGAAAGCATTCATCAGAGGGGGTTCATCGTCACATAAATCTTTTTGAGCAAGTTTTGAAAGTTAAATGCATTCCATGCTCTGTAAATATACAAAGGTGTTCATTTTTTACTTTTTTTATGACCTCTCTCTGATGCATATATTCACCTAATATATTTTCAAGATTCTGCCTTGTTCACGAATCTTCTAGTTCCTTGAGTTTGGGACCCAGAGCTGGCTTTACTAGTCTGTGGAGACCCATTCCACAGGGGAGCACCAGGAGTCACCCCAAGGTGACTGGGACCTTCTCTGGTGTTTTTCCAACATGATAGGTTCAATGTAGCAATTGTGTCTTGTTTGTCTCCTGCATCCAAAGCCTCATATACCTTTGATTCTCTTCAGTTTTTCAGCCCCAGAGTTCTTCTCTCCTAAACTTGGGTCTGTGGAGTTTGTACCTCAAGGCTATCAGGAGTTTTGTGAAATATTAGGGTCAGACCCACAGGATCTTCTTACATTCTCTCATATGCGAGTGGATTCTGAAAATCCAGAATCTGGGCAATTTCTTTTTCTTATTTGCTTATTTTTTGCACAAGATGGATGGTAAAAAGAACATCTCGGAAAAGAAATTGGTTGTTTCTTTCTTTGGTATAGCCGTTAATCATAATATCTTATTAGAAAAGCTATCTCTAAGTCTATAGACACTCTTTGGGGAGAAATCATGTAATCCATTATCTGTGGTTTCTCTGTTTTGGAGGTTGTTTATAACAGAGAAATTCTGCAGATACTTATGGCAGCTATATGCTTTTATAGTTTTTGTTTTTATGCTATGATTCTTCAAAACTTCAAATATTATTGACAAAAATGAGTGTGTTTTATCTTACAGGTTATTTTACTACCTGGTGTTTTAGCTCATCTCTGTTTCAGTCTCACAAGATTAATTAGCTGCCTTAGTGGATAAAAACTGTGTTCTTTGAACATTTTGTGACTTCTGTGGTGTAAAAGGTTGCTGTACAATTTTATCTAAGCATTTTACTGTACATATAATTATGTTAAGAGTTATTTTCAGGTCATTCGTATGCAGTGTTGAACATCTTTCCGGTACTCAAAAAATAATTGCTTAGATATGTTCATTAACAGTTACTTTTTAAGTGCCTTTGAGTAGCATGAAATGCAAAAAGAAATCTACTTTATGACTTTTAGATAGAAAGCATAGTCTTTAAACACTTGAATTCCTTCTTAAATAATAATTGTATATATGAAAGCTTTACTAACATAGCTTTCGATGACTGTAGCAATGCTTTTCCAGAATCCTTAACAGATTCCAGCAGACTCAAGGTTAAGAATATACTTTCCTTATAGGTGGAAGCTGGCGGGAAACAGGATAATTTAGAGACAAGTAAAATACTGTACATGCAAGTTCCTACTGACATGGGTCAGGGGGGCAGTGTTGCGGAAGGTGGAGCCAGTTGTCAACCTTTTTGGGATACTGTTTAAAATACATGCGGTATGACCCCCTCTCTCCTGCGCATCCCCCTAGGATCTACATTCTCATGCACACAGACCTTTCCCAATGCGGCTAAGCTCTCTGATTCCTGTCAGTGAACGCTCCACCGACACGGCTTCACTTGTTTTTTAGCTGGAAAGGACAGGCAGAAGGTGAGGTTAAGACCTCCACTTCTCATCAGTGTGGCAGTAGTGGGAGGGGTATGGGGGGACAGACAGGCGACAGCTCCTCTGCTGGTTGTGCTGCTATATTGATTAAGCATTTACAATGTAATATAGCCTAGGTTTCTAGTTCACCCACTTTCATTACTCCTGAGAAACCTCGTTATTAGTCAAAACATTTATTACCAGGTTTTTAATGTGACTTCAGTATGCCAGCCATTTCTCTGGTGTATGTGTTTTGTTAAATTTTGCATTATTCTGACTAATTTGCAATGGTGGTGTTTGAATTTCATTTTTATTTGTCAGTCATCTTTTACAATAGCCTTACAAAGTATTATTTTTCTGGTATGTGGCAAGAATTGTTCTTTCTTTTTTATGTTTAAATAGGGAATTTTCAGTTTCTGTAATGCTTGAATTTTGTACTGTGAACATGTATTACATGTGACTATGTGAGCAGAAAAAATATTAACTCTAGGGAATAGGGTCACAATGTATGCAAAGTTTTAACTTATAAAGACATTTACTGAAGTATTGTTTATAAAAGCAAAAAACCTGGAGCCTTAAATATCCAATAATAGGAAAATGATTGAATAGATTTTTTATGTTCATACAATAGAAGACTTCAGCCATTAAAAATCATGCTACAGACCTATATTTATTAATATGGAGGATGTCTGTGATATATGCAGGGGGAAAAGCAGGTTACAAAACAATATGTACCATATATGATCACATTTTTTTTGTTTTAAAAACCGTAGAATTGCAGACTTGTTATTCTCAAAAGCTTTCACATAGCAAAAATACGTAGATGATAAATAAATTACAAAAATACCTTTTTAACTTTTATTTTTGAAGTAATTTTAAACTTACAGAAAAGTTGCAAGAATAGTACACAGAACTATTCTTCCCTCAGATCCCCAATTATAAAATTCTGTCACATCTTCCTTTTTGCCTTTTTGTTCTCATTCTGTGTGGCTGTCTTTGTCTCTCTCTTTCTGTCTCTTATTCCCTTTTTCTAGACTATTTTAGATTAAGTTGCAAATCTGATGAGCCATTTGAACCTGATGACCTTTAAATACTTCAGTCATTACATCTGATGACCTTTAAATACTTCAGTGTGTATTTCCTAGAAACAAGGACACTCTCATACAAAGCCGTAGTACACCATCAAAATCTGGAAATAGCATCGATGCCAGACTACCATTAAATCTGTGCACTTTGATCAGATTTTGCAATTTGTCCCAGCAATGTTCTTTGTTAGGTCCACAATCGTACTTGTGACATGTCTCTTTAGTCTTCTTCAGTCTGGAACAGTCTTCCATCTTTCTTTGTCTTTGAAGAATATAGGTCTGTTATTTTGTAGAATGTACCCTACTTTGGGTTTGTCCGGTGTTTTTTCATGATTAGATTCAGGTTATGTGTTTTAGGCAGGAATACCACAGTCTTTTTGCTCCATTCTTCTCAATGCATCATTTCAGGAGTCACATGATACTGATTTGTCCCATAATTGATGATGTTACTTGTGTTACTTAGCTAAGGTGATCTCTGTTAAGTTTCTCCATTATAAACCAAAACCAAACCTGTGGCTGTGGAGTCAATCCCGACTCATAGCGACCCTATAGGACAGAGTAGAACTGCCGCATAGGGTTTCCAAGGAGCACCTGTTGGATTTGAACTGCTGACCTTTTGGTTAGCAGCCGCAGCTCTTAACCACTATGCCACCAGAGTTTCCTTCTCCATTATAAAATGTAATAAATATATTTTAATAAGTAATTAATATGGATTATGAGTAGAGATATGAGGCTGTGTTACTATCTTATTCCTTGTTCAACTTTTGCTCACTAGTCTTACCATCTGTTGGTGATTCTTCAGTTATTACTCTGATAGTTGCCAAATGGTGATTTTTTAATTCCATCATTTCTTTCATACTTATTAGTCATCATTACCTTCCTCTCTTTTCCTTCCTGCCTTCCTTCTACCCTCCCTCCCTCCCTCCCTTTCTCTCTTCCTTCCTTCCTTCATATCTGTAAGAACCCATGGGTTCCTATTTTACTCAATGAATTATAATCCATTACTGTAAGTACTAATTTTGATATTTAAATTTTCCCAGATTTGGCCAGTGGGAGCTGCTTCAAACGGGCTTCTTTGTCATTTTGACATGTTCCCATAGTTCTTTGGGAACTTCTTTGCTTTCTTTTAAAAGATATTCCAGACTTATCTTGGACTTTCTCTTCCCCAGCCCTGGAATCAGCCATTTCTCCAAGGAGCTCTGGTTCCCTGTTTTTTGAAGAATGGTATTTAGATATCAAGATCTAGGCACTGGGTGTATTCATTGCTACTGGGGTGTTATTGCTTCTAGGCCCTCTCAGTGGACAGATCTAGGAAATAATGTGAATGTACACATGAACACAACACACACATATAAACACATACAACTATATCTACTTCCCTGTTTGTCTGTCAGTGTCTATTTTTATTAGAACCTGTGAGTTCATATCTATAACTTCCATTACAATCCAACATCATATGTTTTTTTTTCAATTTCCCTCTTTCCATATTTATGTCCCTCTTTCCTGTTAGTGAGAAATCTTGCTCCCATTATCCTCAGTATGTTTATCTGTTTGCTCAACAATCTCTTGACCTTGTCTCCTTGGCCCAACACCACATAATACTCATTCTGTCTGTGCTCACCAAAATTCTCCCCGATGCCCAGAATTCTCAATCCTCACTGGTAAGGGTGTCACTAGCTTACCTTGGCCATGCTCCCCACCCTCACTCCATCCGACCTAACGATATGTTAGCCAAGACTTTCCCTAGGCCCTGGCGAAGTACCAATTGCAAGATTCCCTCCATCTTCTTGGCAGTGTGCAGCTGAGTGTACCCATCTCTCCCTGGCTCTGACTGAGCGCTCACAGTGTAGAGTCACAATTGTCTTTCTAAATTAATCACAATAGGCTATTTGGTTTAGTTATAATAGCTGAAGCTTTTAGAATAAATCAGTGTTTATATTCATTCTGCATCTGCTTATTACTAAAGGTGGATCTGAGGGAAAAACAATTGATTATCTTCATAATTATTTGAATAATTACTTTTACATTTCTTCTCAGAATTTTGAGAATTGTTTGACCTGTCATTGTAAGGATCTTCTATCCAATCTTAAGAAGGAAAATGAAGCTTGGAGGGGGTTAGTAATTTTCCCAAGCCACACAGCTAATTCGTGATCAAACAAGGGCTGCTGAAAAATCCTGATTCAGACATGTGAACTTTACTACCCTATAATGCTCTTGTTCTGTTCCCACCTAGAAGGTTAATAGAGCAATTTATAGATTATTCTTAATATATTAAAACATACAAAATTAAGTATTTTATGTTTCTGAATTACCTTGGAGCTTTTCATTTTACTCAAGTATTTTTCCCCCAGAAAATTGGTCCTAGGATTATAATGCTCATCTGTAAAGTGAGTAGTTTGAACTAGATAGAGTTGATATCCCCCTAGATTCTAGGATTTGATTATTGTATTACTCTAAGCACTTCAGTTTATTTCCTTGAGAATACATTTTAACTAGCGTGTGTGCACTGCATGCGTGTGTATGTTCGGACAGAGGCAGAAAAGTTTGAGGCAATAAAATTTTAAATTCTGGTCTCTATTCTACCACCGACTGGTGATAAGATTTGAGGCAAGTCATTCGTCTTCCCACATTTCACTTTTCACATCTGAAATGTGGAGGTGACTGCCAACTACCTCCAAGGGATGTTTAAATAGTGTGTAGAAAACACTTTGAGCATTTATGAAGGAAGATGCTTTGAAAACTTAAGGGATTTCTTATTCTTTTGAGCAATTATTCCTCATGAAGAACTTTATGGAAAGAGGATCTTAAACTATTACTTCACTTATAATTTTTTCCACATATATAGTCCAGTAGCAATTATAATAAATCCACATCCTACTGCTGTCTTTTCCTGCTAACATAGGGGAAAACCTACCCATTAGTTTTTCCATCATTTTGCTCATTTATATATAAAGGAAAGTGTCAGTTGAGTATGTTAATGGACATTACGATTTGAAATTGACTGGGTTACATTTTAGCCATCTAGTCCTTTTGATTTGCATATATCGTCTATCTAGTTTTCAAGGTGTCAATCATTGTAATGTTGAGGTGCTCAAAACTACCTAGAACACTGGTAATGCTTCTTTGTGGCTTCCATGGACTGTGGTAGAGTCAAGAGGCCTATATTTTCTTACAGGTAAGATCAACAAAGTCTAATTGCCCTTTAATATACATCAGGACAGTTTTTTTTTTTTTAAATTATTTTTGCATTTTTGGAAGTATGTAAGAAAAACTAATATTGAATTATTAAATGCCTACTGAGTGTTCGGTTTTGTTCTAGCCACATATATTATTTTATTTAATCTTCACATAAGTAGGTGAGGAAACTAAGGCTCCCTAAGTAATTAGTCCCAGAGAAATGAAGTAATTCCTACATAGTTACGTAGCTAACAAGAAGTGAAAACTGTCTTATCCCAAAAGTCTCTGCTATTCTAAGGAGCATGGCTCTGAGTTTTAAAAAAAAAACAGCAAAAAACACTCTGTGATATGGTAAACTTTTCCGCCCAGACGGCTCTTATAGTCCCCAAAGAGACTATATTTTATGTTCTTTAAGACACATAAATCACGGTGTTCTTCGCTTTTATGAGTCCCACTGCACTGAGAACTTAAGAAGCACTCAGCAGCGACAGGAGCAACAGCAACACGACTACCAGCCGGAGAACAAGAGGCTGACATTCCTTGAACATGAACTGTGTGCTACGAACAGTCCTTAACGCTTTATGCGTGTTACCCTATACAGGTTCAGTGTTACCTAATTTCACCAAACCAAACAACTAATTGCTGTTGCTGTTGTCGTTAGGTACCATCGAGTCGGTTCCGACTCAGAGAGACCCTGGGTACCACAGAACGAAACACTGCCCGATCCTGTGCCATGCTCACAATCGTTGTTATGCTTGAACCCATTGTTGCAGCCACTGTGTCAGTCCATCACGTTGAGGGTCTTGCTGTTTTTCGCGGACGCTGTACTTTACCAAGCATGTTGTCCTTCTCCAGGGACTGATCCCTCCTGACAACGTGTCCAAAGTATGTAAGACGTAGTCTCACCAGCCTTGCTTCTAAGGAGCATTCTGGTTGTACTTCTGCCAAGACAACTAATTAGTGGGATTCAAACCCAGGCAGTCGAAGGATCCTGCCCTGTTGGCCATTGTGTGATACTTTCCCAGTAAATATTTGTTATATTGCAGTTATTAGTTGAAAACTAATAAAACCAATTCTAATTAAGTTAAGCTGGAAAGGGATTTATTAGGAGATAAAGAGTAGCTCACTGAATCGTTAGGAAGCCTGGAGAGCCAGGCTTGGAAAACAAGCAGGAGCATGGAAGGCTGGGGAGCCGAGAATACAGCTAGTTTGTGCCATGGGAAAAGTTTGGTTACAGTCCCACTGCTGTTGCCACTGCCACTGGCAAGGCAGGTAGCATGCTGCTGGCTGGTAACCACTGGGGCACTGGACTCTTGGATCTGCGGCTGTCGCTTATGTGGCCTTAAAAATCTACACATTATTTAAACATCACTTATGAGGTAGTTGACAGTTACCTTCACATTTCAGATGTGAAATTATTATTCATTCTTTCATCTTGGCATCACTTCAGTAAAATTCAAAGTCCCAGGTGGAAGCAATGGCTTGATGGAGCCCAGGTCCCATACAAACAAGGGCCATACTGGGTATGCTTTTTGATTTACTTGTTCTGGTATATACTGGGCAGAATGGTAGCAGAAGAAAATGACAGCTCTCCAATGTTAAGTCTTTAAGATATTTGCTCAGAGAAACTTGATCCTGTTTTGTGTTTAAGTAGGTCAGAAAAATGACTTGAGGAACTGGCAATTAAAGAATGAGAAAGCACTGGTTGCATATTTGTTAAATCCAGTTAAGCTCTAAGCGACCATTTTTGGTTCATTCTATTTGGATCGTGGATTAAAGAGCATAACTTCCAGATGACTGATAATTGAGTCATAAAATACATCTTTTTTTCTGGTTAATTTTAAATACAGTGAAGAAATTCACTGGCTGTCCAAAGGAAGTACTCTTTAGAAAAAGGATGATGGTTTTGTTCATAAATATGGTAGGAATCAATGTTTAAGAGTTTTGTTATACAGGCCAAAGTTCACTGTAACAAATGCCATAATAAACTATTTTCTAGCCTTATCTGATGGCCACTGATTGTAAGCGCTAATCCATATAGGGAAATTTCAGTGCTATACAAAGAGTTGAGTCAGGCAATGAAATAAGACTTAACTTTTATCACATAACAGTTAATGGACACTCATTTTACTAGAATTCTGAATTTAAATAACAAGAAATTTTTGGAGTGTTTACAATATGCCAGGTGGTGTGCAAAGTACTTTACATATTATATCTAATAATCCTCACAATAACCTTATTAAAAAACCAAACCAAACCCACTGCCGTCAAGTCGATTCTGACTCATAGCGACCCTAAAGATTAATCTTATTTGCCACCCTTTAAGGATGGAATTGAGGCTGAGAGAAATAACTTGCCCAAGGTCACACAGGAAGTGATGGAGCTGAATATTAAATCCAAATTTGTTTGGCTCTGAAGCTCGCTTTTGATGGTAATACTGTACTGTAGAAGAAAGTCAGTAATCATATGACACGTTAAATATGGATTAGCATTCTTGAATTTTTAGATTAGGAGGTTTCCGTGTCACTTCTTCTCAGAGAACAACTTTCTCCTTTTAGATTCAGTAACTCAAGAAATGTCATTCCATCCAATATTCATTCTCTGAGTTAAAAGAATATAAACTGTTATTGGTGCATAGTCTTTTACTGTTTATAATGTTCTCTCACACATTATCACATGAGCTGCATGGGTAAGGTGATTTTCTCATGGGTAAGGTGGGCAGGGTAAGGTAGGCGATGTGGCATCTCAAATCATCTTTAGCACTCATGACTACCTATTATGAAGAAAATATTCAATTCTTTCTTGAAAAACCTTCCATGAGTACCATCTCTTGGCGGTAACAAACTCTAAACTTTACCAGCCATCTTGTAATGGAGAGTTTGCTTTTATTTGTACTCAGTTTCCACTTCAAGCTTTGAATTACGTTCAGGTTTTCTAGTATTGCAAAGACAAGTCATGTTCATCTTGTTAACAACTTTTATGGTTTTGATTGAGTTTGCTGACTTGAGACTGATTTTCAGTCTTTTAAATGTACTTTAGTAAACCTGTGAACTATAGAACTTTCATTAGAGCATTAAACAATGCTAACCCTATTCCTCACACTTACTGTGAATGTTTCTCTCCTGCCCAGTTTTATCCATGTAGCTATAATATAATTACTTGTTAAGAAACACACAGGCATACAGAGAAAGTAAAACAAGCCCTGATCTGGGACCTGGTGGTGTGGCAATAGCCATAGTTCAGGAAATGGGGATGGCCAGCGTGATGCAGGGTAAGAACCAGAATCCACTGGTGTCTTCCACAAAAGACAGTGCTAAATAATTGTTCAAAATTTTAATACTCGTTATGCTAATTTACTGTAATAGATATTTAATTGTTTATTAAAATTCTGTTACCTTGCATATAAAATAATTCCTCCCTCAATTTTATTATTATTATTTTTTGTGTGTGTGTATACTTTTCTTGGAAAATTTTTTTTTTTTCCATTATTTTTCATCCATGCTGTTTTCAGGGTGATGCATGGAGCCCTACAGAGCCAGATGTGGTACTGGAGTCAAGACTTCATAGGTTAAAGGCTGCATCTCTGAACTGCACTACAGATAGCTTTGTACACATGTGTCCAGCACTGCCTGGCCAGGTTTAACACGTTTTAGGCAGATATGTAGGCACACATGCTGGCAGATAGATACTGGGACAAGCTGTCATGTCTTTCTTATCAGTAGCAGAACTCTCCAGAAAGGTCTGCTTTATATCCCAACAGGAGCACTGAACGGAAGAATTAATAAGGACTTGAGTTTTTTTATAGTTTGTAAAGTGGCATACCGGCGTATGCTAGATAAATTTGTTTTTTCTTCTAGGTGACCATCCTATAGGAGAGGTAGACGTTATTTGTAATTTGAATGTCATTGTAATGATATTTAAAAAGCTCTGTGACTCTGGACCTAGGGCCAGGGCTTAGAAACAGTTCCATGGTGGCAAACTAAGCATTCCTTGTAACAGAATGTGAACTACAACAGAATGCTCTAGGCAATATTAAATTGGGGTGATTTTTAGATGGTGACAAATGTTTTACGTTTCCTAAATCTGAAATGGGTTCTACCAGCTCTAAACGGCTGCCAAGTTATGTTATCACTTGCCTGCCTTGTAACTGCTTCAATTATTTCCTTCCCCAGCCCTTTATGATGAGATTCGTCAGTTTCGCAAGGCCTGTGGAGAGGCTCATCTCAAAACCATCTTGGCAACAGGAGAACTTGGATGTCTCACTGACGTCTACAAAGCCAGCATGATAGCGATGATGGCAGGTAAGTGTTTTATATTCAGATGATGTTTTTAGGACGAATAAGGAAGTGGAAGCACTTGGCTGTTACCCGAAAGTGCCGACCACTTGGGTTGTTTTTTGGAGGAAGTGTCCGATATTTTTGTACAATGTGAAGTGGTTAGAAACTCTTGGCTTTCTTCCATGTTTCTTCTGGCGTTTCGTTGCTGCATTATTCTTGAAAGGCAGTAGATGGCTCTCTTGTAAGTGAATTGTCTTCTGTGGTGTTCTTTGATTATTCATTCATCAACATATGTTAGACAGGAATTCCTTTAACTCTGACTTACTCCTTTCTGTGAATTTAAGCTTTTGATTTTTCTCAGAGATATGTATCCATGCTTTCTAAAGCAGCCTCTCCTTTTGTTCGTGTTAATTTTTGTCAAATTAGTACAGTATCATTGTTTTTTATACTTCCGAATATCGGTAGACTTACTCTTTGTCTCCGTGAACAGCAGGTCTATCCACGTAGACGTCCAAGCTTCAAAGCTGGGAGTCAAGCTTGATTCCTTCTTCCTCTCAGCTCACATAAAGCAGTGAACAAGTCTTGAGAGTTTTACCTCTTTCCTAAGTCAGTACCTCTTCTCTCCATTCTGAGTGCTGCTCTCCTCGACCACGGCCAGCCTCACAGCGATTACTTCACTAGTCTCCTGACTGGTTTCCCTGCCTCTGCATTAGTCCCCCTCCAATCTCTTCTCTATACTGTTGTCAAAATAATCTTTTAAAAATGCTAATTTGGTTGTTGTACTGCTTGCCTAAAATCCTTCAGTGGCTTCTCATCTTCAAGGTAAAATATAAATTCCTTAAGCCTGACTTAAAGGAATGGTGTCTTCCTGTCTGCTTGCCTCTCCCTGTCCCTGTTCTTGTTTATCTGTTTCATTTCTTCATTTAACCAGTGTCTATTGAGACTTACTGCTGTGAGCAGTATAACTTTATTCGTAGTGTTGCTTTACCAGATACTTTTAAATAATATCCCTTAATCTTTACATCAGAGAGCTCTGGTGGCATAATAGTTCTCAGTTGCTAACCAAAGAGTTGGCAGTTCGAACCTACCCCGCAGCTCCACAAGAGAAAGACCTGGTGATCTGCTTCTGTAAAGATTACAACCCAGGAAACCCTCTGGAGCAGTTCTGCTTTGTAACATGGGGTCACTATGAGTTGGAATTGACTAGACAGCACCTAACAACAACAAACCTGACTTAAAAAAAAAAAAAAAAGATTCTTCTAAGACCCCTGCCTGTGCTTTTTAAGGTCTCATCATTTTCCCCTCACACCATATGCTCCGGTCACATAGAGTTACTTGCAGTTCCCTAAAGATGGCATCTTCCAAACCTTTTGAGTCTTTGAACACGCTGTGTCCCTGCCTGGAATGCCTTTTGCCTAGATAACTCCTTAGCATCCTTCAGGAAACTCGTTAATATCTTTCCGGATTCAGCACAGGTAGTCCCCCTTTCAGGAACATTTCCCCTGCTGCCCTTTCTCCCCCATCACTTAGCTCTCATCCTCTGTGTGCCACCACAGCAGTCTGTTAAAACCTCTGTCACATTTTGATTTGAGTATTAACTTTCCAGGTTCCCTGCTTTTGTGGGCCCCATGCTTGGATGAAGACATGTAGCTTCTCTGGTCTTTAATCTGGGTTATCCATTGTTGCTTTCTAGACTTTTATACTCTTGTATACTTTTTGAATACTCTCAGACCTAGCATCATTCTTTGGAACATTACTGAAAATCAACCCACTAGGCGTTAATCATCCTATTGCTCTAGTCACTGCTTCTGTATCCAGAAAATGTCTGCTCTGGTTGTCTCATTTAGAGCAAATTCTCTGAAAACCTCAGTATAAAGAGAAGTGGAACATTTTGTTTTTGTTTTTTTCTTTTTTTGAATTTTATTGTGTTTTAGGTGAAAGTTTACAGCTCAAAGTAGTTTCTCATTCAACAATTTTATACACACATTGTTTTGTGACATAGTTGCAGTCCCCACAATGTGTCAGCACGTCTCCCCCTCTCCCTTTCCACCCTGGGATCCTTGAGTCCCTTCGTCCAGTTTTCCTGTCCCTTCTTTCCTTCTCATCTTTGCTTTTGGGCAGATGTCGCCCATTTGGTCCTGTATACTTGATTGAACTAAGAAGCATGTTCCTCGTGCGTGTTATTGTTTGTTTTCTAGGCCCGACTAATCTTTGGCTGAAAGGTGGACTTCGGGAGTGGCTTCAGTTCTGAGTTAGCAGGGTGTCCGGGCTTCATAGTCTCGGAGGTTCCTCCAGTCTCTTGTCGGAGCAGCAAATCTGGTCTCTTTTATAAATTTTAATTTTGCTCTACATTAGAAATGGAGCACTTTGAACAGTGGTTCTTCAGTTCTGTTGGCATTTCGAAGGTCCACAGTAATAGAAGACTTACTGCGACTCTTAGGAACCTGGATAAAGCCCTTGGAGTCTTAGGTTAGACAGGTAGCCTTGTTCTCATGCTCTTTGACGGGGCAAGGGATTGATAGCCCAGAATTCTGTGATTCAAGCTAGGATGAAAGTGTATTCATTCTGGGAGATCAGCCATCCTTATCCTACCCATCACCTAGTATTCATGATAGGAACATGGTATTAGGTCATCACGGTTTAGAAGCCCACATTCTGTACCCTACCCTCTCTTACCCACAGAGGAAAAAAAATGTGACTAGAAACATGGCTTTCCCTTGGTCTCTTCCTGTCTGCTTGCCTCTCCCTGTCCACATTCTTCTTTACCTATTTCTTTTCTTCATTTAACCAGTGTCTATTGAGTCTCACTGTGAGCAAGATAACTTTATTTATGGTGTGCTTTAGCAGATACTTTTAAATAATATCCCTTAATCTTTACATCAAGGAGCCCTGGTGATGCCATGGTTAAGTGCTTGGCTGCTTCCTGAAAGGTTGGTGGTGCAAACCCACCAGCTGCTCCCCGGGAGAAAAAGACCTGCTGAACTGCTTCTGTAAAGATTACAATCTAGGAAACCCTATGGGGCATTTATACTCTGTCCTAGGATCGCTGTGAGTCGGAACCAGCTTGATGGCAAACAACAATAACAACAGTCTTTATATCAGCACTGTAGCTGATGATGAAAAATACGGAGATTAAGTGATTTACTTATGATGACAAAGCTAATATACACAGTCATCATTTGAATCCAGGTCTTCTGGCTCCAGGTTTATTGCAGTAACACAACTGTCTCCCAAGGCACTGTGCTGGATCTTATCATAAATGCAAGATGCAATCTCTGTGAAGTGTAATAGCACACTTCCTGGCCCATAGTTTATATTTCCTATCCTGTTAGAAAGGTATATAATGGAAGTGATTTTTTCTTTTTGAAGAATTAAAATAAAAAAAAGTTTATGTATATTCTTGTTCTAACTTTTATATGTAACCCTCACAGAATAATTCCCAACAAAAATAATTTTAAAAATTTCTGACTAAATCACATTACTCCCTACTTTTGTGGTATTTTTTATTGATTTTTTTTTTTTTTTTTAATCTATTTTTTAGGTCAAGTTGGTTACTAGTGTTTTTCAGATTTAGGTTTTTGTCTATTTGTTGTATTCATTCCTGAAAGAAGGGTGTTAAAATATCTAAGCATTATTGTGGATTTGTCTGTTTATTCCCTTTGTTCTGTCAGCTTTTTTCTTCATGTATTTTGGAGCTCTGTTATTAGGCTTGTACATTTTTAGGATTATTATGTTTTCCTGTTGAATTAACACGTTCATCATTATGAAGCGTTCTTCTTTATCTCTGGTACTTCTCCTTTTCAGGATATCCACTTTGTCTGATGTTAATCTAACCATACCTGCTTTCTTATGCTTCCCGTTTGTGTGGTGTATCTTTACTCTGTCTGTTTATTTTCAGCTCATCTGTGGCTGTATATTTAAAGTATGTCTCTTGTAGGCAGTCTGTTATTTGTTATCACAGCGTCTGCTTTTTAATTTGGGTGGTTTGTCCATTTACAATAATTTTTATTGGGTAAATAAATATCTAACAAAATATTTGCCATTTTAACATTTTTTACATGTACAATTGAGTGACACTGATTATGTTCACCATGTTGTTCAACTGTCACCATTATTCATTTCCAAATTTTTCATCACCCTTAACAGAAGCTCAGTGTCCCCTAAGCAGTAAGTCTCTGTTCCCCCCGCCTCTTGCTCACCTCTGGAAACCACTAATAAACATTGGTCTCTATATACTTGACTTTTCTGGATATCTCACAGATGTGGCATTATACAATATTTGTCCCTTTGTGACTCACTTATTTCACTTAGCTTAATGTTTTCAAGGTTCATCCACTTTGTTGGTCCGTTTATATTTAATGTGGTAGGATTATTAATATGGTAGGATTTAAGAGTGTCATCTTGCTATTTGGTTCCTATTTGTCATTTAAGAGTGTCATCTTGCTATTTGGTTCCTATTTGTCCCCATCGATTTTTTTGTTCCTCTTCTTTACCTGCTGTCTTTTGGATTCATCAAATATTTTCTAGTACTTCATTTTATTTCTTCTCTTGGCTTTTAAAATCTACAAACTCTCTGGAGTTTTTAAGTAATTGCTCTAGAGATTCCAATATGCATCCTTAATTTACCATAGTCTACTTAGAATTAATATTGTTCCACTTTACACATCACAAATGTAAGACTTTTACAACAGTTCTGTTTACACCCTCACCAGTCCTTTGTAGTATTACTTTTGCGTTCTTCTACATACAGGGCCGGATTAAGGCATATGAGGCCCTAAACCTAATAGTCTGTGGTGTCCCCTCCTCTGTTTATTCACACATTCGAACAGGGTATGTGAGTTATATATGTGTGTGTGTGTATGTTATCAGGAGGGACCGGTCCCTGGAGAAGGACATCATGCTTGGTAAAGTAGAGGGTCAGGGAAAAGGAGAAAGACCTTGAATGAGATGGATTGACACTGTGGCTGCAACAGTGAGCTCAAGCCTAACGATTGTGAGGATGGGGCAGGACCGGGCAGTGTTTCGTTCTATTGTACGTAGGGTTGCTATGAGTTGGAACTGACTCAATGGCACCTACCGACAACAATAACATATATTTGTGTGTGTGTGTGCGTGTGCGTGCGTGCATCTTAGCAATCCATGATGTAACTCCTTTTTAGATTCAACTGCAATATTAGTGATTGAACACAAAAGTGAAGTATGCCATTTTAGCGGAATGAGATGAACTGGATTATAAAAATTTTTATTTTTTTATTGTACTTTTAGGTGAAGGTTTACAGAACAAATAGTTTCTCATTAAACAGTCAGTACACATATTGTCTTATGGCATTGGTTAACAACCCCATGACATGTTAACACTCTCCCTTCTCAACCTTGAAGGACCTTTTTTTTTTTGGTGAAAATATACGTAGCCAAACATACACCATTTCAAAAATTTCTACATGTACAATTCAGCGACATCGATTACGTTCTTCCAGTTGTGCTGCTATTCTCACTTTAGATGAAGGTTTACAGAACAAAATAATTTCTCATTAAACAGTCAGTATACATATTGCCCTATGACAATGGTTAACAATACCACGACATGTCAACACTGTCCTTACTAAACCTTGGGTTCCCTATCACTAGCTTTCCTGTCCCCTTCTGCCTTCTAGTCCTTGTCCGTGGATGGATTATAAAATTTTTCGTGGATGTGGAGTGCTAAGATTTTTGCTACAAAAAGAATATTCCACATATTCTACAACAAAGAAAATGAGTTAGTGAACTTAGCTGTTTCAATAATCAGTGTAAAATTTCTGTTGATCTCCCACAACAAGAAATTGACTTTCACCAATTTTGCTTTAAACGGCTCATACTTCAATTTTGATGCTTGTTGCATAATGAATGTTATAGTTATAAATGAACAAATGAAAAGAAATCATAAAGAAAAATGTAATGATCAGAAAACAAATATTACCACAAATTACTGTGTTTTATTTTTAGATAGATCTTTTATCGCTAACATGTTATAATTAAAAACATTTCTTTCTATTCTTCGCTCTTACAAATTCTTCAATGATTTCACCACAGTTAAGCTGCCAGACAGAATCTACTTCCATACACAGTAAAGATAATGAATCAAGTCTTTCTTGAATCATTGTTGTATGCCAAGGGTTTTTGAGTCTCTTAAGGATGAAATTGAGCATTCTGTTGTGTAGTTTGTGATCATTAAAGTTAGGAATATGTGTAAAGCAGTTTAAACATTGGGAAATATGCATTGTATTTTATCTTCTGTTATGGATTCATACATGCCTACATGAGTAAAATTTGTCTTCCCTCAATCTGTAAACTTTATTCTCATGTAAGAATGAAATTGTCCCGCTTCTCCGTAAAGGTTTGTATTTAAGTCATCGAGATAAACCTGCACTAATGTCTTGGATGCCTTCATGCATTCTTCATCAG
>NW_004444120.1:4935184-4940149 GCF_000243295.1 Trichechus manatus latirostris
ATACCGTCTCTGTGAATTGAACTGTTTTCATGTTTATCAATAATATTTGAATTGTTCCAATTGCTAAATCCATCCGTAGCAAATCGAGAATTAAATGGTTTAGGACTGAATAGTTTGCAAACAAAACAGTATACAGAGCTGACTGATGGAGCTTATAGTAGCCACTCCTTCTTATAATTTTCACCTTAGCTTTGTACACTAGAAATATATTCTGGCTACAGAACCTTGTTTGTTTACTATCCAAAAATTTTTGACACGAATTTTCAAATGGTCCACTGTGATGTTGACAATCACTCGACCCTCTTTCAATCCAATAATTTACATCATTAAAAGAAAAATTATTCCACAAAGCAGGAAGATCTGTATTTCTGTTATTTATGGGGTTTGCAGATACGACAATTTCAGATAGTAAAATAGTTTCACTTTCTACACCATTATTCAATTTTTTACTACAGCAAGGTATGGATGCAGAATTCAGAACAAATTCTTTTATATTTGTATTGCTATTAGCAATTTCAGCACCAGCAGTACTAGTACCATGATTTGCACCCATTAAACTTGAGCATTCAGTGGAAGAAGCCTCTTCTGATTCATTATATTTTAAAAAAGGAAGTTAATTTTAGAATTGTTTTTAGGGATTCACAGATTATTTTTTTTTTACTTTCTGCTAGTTTTCATTTTTGTGCTCCACTTCGTTGTTGCCATTTCATTTTACCTGACTATGAAATTATGTCACTTTTAAAAAATGGTTCTACTGCAGCAAATAAATATACAGTGGGAAAAGGAGGAATATGGGAACTCTCTGTACTTTCTGTACAATTTTTCTATAAACCTAAAACTGCTCAAATAAATAAAATGTATTAAACAAGTAAAAATTATAAAAAATAAAATTTGCATTTGAATTAGGACATTAACACAAAAACTTATATTTGAAAATTAGTAAGTAAAAAAATTGATTTGGAACATATAATTTTGTTCTTCAGGTCTGAGACAGTCAAAAGAAATAGCACTTACAAGGCAGCTGGAAATATTTCATTCTTTTGTTGTATGATGTTTGTTGGTAGGCCTTTCACAGATCTCCATGTGTGTTTTTCATCTTGAAATAATACTTAAAAACTTGTGCACCCACTTTCCATCCTTTGATGCTGGGTCTTCACAATTCTTTGGGCTGCTGCTGATACCTAGCAGGTTCAAGAGGTACATCATGAGTCACGTGATTGTAGTGCCCTTGGCCTATATGTGGTCTTGTGTGGTCAACGAGACAGAAGTAAATGTGAGGTTATACCCAATTCGGTCCAAAATGAAAGGGAAACTATAATTTTTATCTCATACAGAATTTATAAAAGGAATTGTTCAACTACTTCTCGATGAGCAAGTTTGTTTTGCAAGTCATAACAATATCAATTTCTTAAAAGAAAGTCAGTCTGAAGGAAAATGAAAAATAAAATACATTTATATAATTTTTATTTTCTAAATATCCATTTAATTTATTTCCTCAAGGAATTGTTGAATTTCCTCACATGGAGATACGTAAATATTCTGATAAAATGTAAATGTAATGTTCTGATAAACACCCTTTGTTGCTTTCTTGGAAGATGAATTTAGAAACACACTCATTGTTGCAAAACAGAATCATATTTTGCAGGATTAACAAATACTGAATTTTGCATCCTCTTAATGTGCCTAATACCCACTTTATTAACATATATAGAGTAGTATCAAGTACTGCGTCCCACGCAACAGACAATAAAAACGAAACTCACTTGATACATAAATTAAAACATTTTATGTTAGATAAATATTAATATTTCCAGTTTTTTTGGCCGTTTGCTATGTTAGTATTATATTAAATTATTACCCATGTTAGTATTGTATTAAGTGTATGTTAGATTACATCTGTGTGTATGCCAAACATATTTTAAAATTAAAGTTATAAATATTATTGTTTACAAAACTTAGGGCTTAACTCTGTACATAAATGCTATACAGTTAAAAAGTAACTTGATTAAATTCATTGCAGTGGTTGACTTACTCAAATTCCCTTGCTTTTGCGTGTCATCTGGGACTGGACTGGAGTTCCCGTTGATTGTTTACCAGGACGCGTGCAAGAGCATACCCTTGTGTTTGTATCGTAGCGATGAGCATTGCTGGCTCTCCTGACTGGAGTTGCTGGATCAGCAGACATGGATGTACAGGACGAGTCTCTCAAAATGGATCAGAGACCTGTTATCTGTTTATACTCTCTCCTTGCCCAGTAACTGCTCATGTTGGATTTATTTGCATATTTGGTTAACGTAGCACGAGTTAGACTCGACAGCCCTCCCCTGCCTCCTGTTTATTAAAAAGAAATGGTATACTCCGAAGAGATCCACCAAGGTAAGGAGTTTCGCTTAGATGGTAGGGGACCATAAGAGACAAATGTCAACCAAGGTGTTGAAGTGGTAGGGGCCTCATAGCATAAACAGACTTGCGCGTGGGTGCCCTCGTGACCCTGCATGAACTTTATTTCTGGGCAGCACATTCTCACGCAGTGAAGGTGATATCAGTTTTATTTAATGCCCTGCCAGTTCACTTCCATTGCGGTGCTCACTTTTCCTTGTGTCCTGTCTACTTGGCGTCTATGGGTCTTTGCTTTGGACAGCTGGTGCCCCTGTTTTGTTGATTCCCTAAGCACATGCTTACCGTGCTTATTGGGTAATCCGTCCTTGTCTACATATGTTATAAACCCTACTTTACAATGATGTGATTTTTGTTTTAACAGTTATTTGTCTTTTAAGGAAATTAAAAGGAGAAAAAACAAAGCTAAGCTAGTGTTTTATGTTTTCCCCCACACGTACAATTTCCAGTGCTCTTTATGCCTTCCTGTAAATCTGGATTTCTGTCTGGTATAATTTCTCCTTATTCTGGAATATTTCTGTGGGTATTTTTTACAGTGCAAGTCTACTGGCGATTAATTCTTACAGCTTGTGTTTATCGGAAAATGTCCCAATGTTTCAAGTATATTTTGCTGAATATAGAGCTCTAGGATGACAGTTTTATTTTTATTTCTGCACTTTAAATATGTCATTCCATTTCTTGGAATTCCATTTCTTGTTTTCCTGTATGTGATGTCTCATCTTACTTGGGCTGTGGTCAGTCAGTATTTTCTCTGTATCTTTGTTTTTCACTAATTTGACCATGGAGTCCCTGGGTGGCGCAAATGGTTAAGTGCTTGACTACTAGCCAAAAGGTTGGTGGTTCAAACTCACCCAGAGGCACCTCACAAGATAGGCCTGGCAATCTGCTTCCAAAAGGTCATGGCCTTGAAAACTCTATGGAGCAGTTCTACTCTACACACACGTCATCGCTAGGAGTTAACTTGTCAGCAGCTAACAACAACAATCGTTTGACTGTGCTGTTCCTAAGTATGGTTTTCTTTGTATTTATCTTGCTTGGAGTTTGCTGAGATTTTTGGATATGTAGGTTGATGTTTTTCACTCAATTTAGGAAATTAAAAAAATTATTTTTTCAAATATATTTTCTGCCCTTTTCCATCTCTCTTTTCCTTCTGAGACCCCAAGTGCATGAGTGTTAGACTGCTTAATATTGTTCCATAGATTACTGACATCCTGTTTATTTATTTTTAATCTTTTCACCCTCTGTACTTCTGGTTAATTTACATGGACCTTTCTTGAAGTTTATTAACCCTTATTTCCAACCCAAAAGGGCCTTTAAAGTCAAGGAAATTTTTTATTTTTGCTGTTGGATACTTTTCGTTTTAGAATTTCTCTTTGTTTCTTTCTTATGATTTTTATTCTCTGCTGAGATTCCTCATATTGTCACTCATTGAGATCATATTTTCCCGTTAAGTCCTTCAATATATTTATAATAGCTGATTTAAAGTCCATCTTGCACATCTGGGTTATCTCAGGGTCTGTTTCTACTAATAAATTTTTTTTCTAGATATGGCTCACGTATTCCAGCTTCTTTGCATATCCAGTATTTTTTATTGTGTGCTGAACCTGGTATGTTTTAAGGACTTTGGCTTATATTATCTACCTTTAAAATGTGTTGAGATTTATTCTGGTAGGCAGTTAATTTGCTGGTGGCTCTCCTTGATTATTTTCAGGCTTCATTTTATGGAGTTGACTCAATGGCAGTGGGTTTAGGGTTTCGGGTTTATTGTGAGTTTAGATTAGCCCTTACTCTAGGGCGTGGTCTTTACTCCTACGGCATGGTCTTTCTGGTGTCTCACCAGAATTCCCAGGTTGTTAATGGTTTCTCTCCATTTTGACTGGGTGAGGGCATCTTTTGACAGATTTATGTATATTTAAATTTAATCCATACAACAACTCTACAATGTAGTTGCTCTTATTTTACAGATGAGAAAACTGGGACATAGAAAGATTATTTAACTTGCCTAAGGCCACATAGTTAACAAGTGGTGGAACAATATTCAAACAATATTCAGGTATTATGGTACCAGAACCTGTGCATTCTTGTTTCCAACTTTTTATTATGGAAATTTTCAGACTTACACAAAAGTTGACAGTGTCATTTCTCTGTGTACCCATTTCCCAGATTCAGCAGTTATCAATATTTCGCAAATACTATTTCATCTAGCTACTCTCTTTTTTTTCCCTTGGAGTATTTAGAGCAAAATCTAGAAATCTTATCCTTTTACCCATAAATACCTTAGTTGGGATCTCTAGTGATTTAAACATAATCATAAGGCCATTATCATAATTAACAAAATTAATAGTAATTCCTTCATATCATATGTCCATAATTCAGATTTGCCTTATCGTTTCAAATATATATTTTTAAAGTTGGTACATTTAAATGAGAATGTAAACAAAGACCTAAATGTGTGTGTGTGTGTGTGTGTGTGTGTGTATTTGCCATTTAAGATTTAAAAAATTATATTATTAGATTTATCAGTTTTTCCCTTAATGTTTCTGAATTTTGAGTCAGAAACCAGAATTA
>NW_004444120.1:4940306-4943505 GCF_000243295.1 Trichechus manatus latirostris
TGCAAGGAATCACTTAATTTTTTTTTCATATGGTTATCTAGTTTTCTACCCCAGTCCCCACCCCCATACAAACATACTCACATATACACTAATTTGAGATGCCGTCTATATTAAATTTTCACACGTACTTGGATCTATGTCTGGATTTCTGTCCTTTCATTGGGTCCTTTTGTCTGTTTAAGTGCTAGTATCACACGGTTTTAACTAAAGGGGTTTTATAAACAGATTACAGTATCTGGTAAGCTAGCTCTCCTTAAGAGAGTTTTGTTTCACAGTTTCCCTGCTTTTCTGAGTTATCATGCCTAGCTCCAGGAAAAAAAATGATGATATTTTTGTTGAGATCATGCTGATTTATAAACTAAGGGTGAATTGATGTCTTTATAGAGTTAAGTCTTCCTATCCAAGAACTGGATGTGTCTTTCCAATTTTGGATGCTATGCTCTTGACCACTATGCTATCCTGCGTCTCTAGTGCTTTATACCCAAGCACTGCACTCTCTGTACAGGGGGAAGGCTCGTGGGATTTCTGGATTTATCTACTCTAATTTCACAAGTAATTCTATAATGATTGTTCTCATTCTACAATGTGCTAGAGTTAGGCAGTACTGCTAGAATCATGCTCAGTACAGAAAGGTGACAACTTGACTCTAAGAGATGAAAGAGAAGAAGGGGAGACTTACATAAAGCGTGGGCAAGAGCATCGCATTAGTAGTTGTCTGGGTGAATGGCTCTGCACCCCTCTGTAGCACCCAAAGCACCAACGTGATGCACACAGCATGCTCTTTGATCAATATCATGATGCCCCTAATCATAAAGAAAAACTTAATTATGTTCAGATGTCCCTGTTTATAAATGCAGGGGTCTTCCAGCTTGACTTACGTGCAAATTCTCACTCTTCCGTGACAACACACACATATATGATAAAATAAGGATATCAGTTAAAAGGATCTGTTTGCTTCTATTCTATATGGTCATTACTGATATTTGGAAACATTCCAGCAACTTCTGTCTTTGTTATATCACTTTCTCCATCTAATACAGCCTTTTCTCTTCCCCTTAGCCATTCTTTAAGATGTATAAGTAGGATTTCCATACTCTTGAAGGCTTCTCTTGATCCTCTAAAGGATCGGTCAATTAAAATCATACCATTACGCTCCTGTGCAGTTGTAAATACCAGCAGCATTCGTCACATAGTGCCATCATCAGTTGTTTTACCTGCTAGCTTTTCTCGCAAAACTGTGAGCTCTCTAAGGCTAAGAGCTCTGTCTTTATTCTTCTGTGATTACCACTGTGCCTGGCATCTAGTAGAATCTAAAAAAATATTTTTGATTGCACAAATGGATGATGGAGAGAAAGAAAAATAGAGATAAAGAAAAAGTGAAAAGGGGCAAAATGAAATTTGAAAACCTATATTCACCTTTGCTGATGTGCCACAGCCTTGCAGAGTTTGGGAATGTTATTTTGTGAGCAGACTTTCAATTGGAAAAAAGGATAAATAACTCATACTTTTGACAAGGAGATTATTTCCAAGGCATTGTTTAGGTGCTCCAATGCAGTGGCATTACATATCAAAGATTTGAAGGTGGTTCTAGAGACAAGGAACACTTTTTTTTTTTTTAGTAAAAGAAAATGAATCTTCCATTTACATTGGTGGAAATGCGGTGTGTGAAATACAAACAAAGAACGAGATACGGTCAGAGTGGAGTCCCCGGGTGGTGCAAATGGTTAAAGCCCTCAGTTGCTAATCGAAAGGTTGGAGGTTGGAGGTTCAAGTCCATCCAGAGGTGGCTTGGAAGAAAGGCCTGAGAATATATTTGTGAAAAATCAGCTATTGAAAACCCTATGGAGCATAGTTCTACTCTGACACACACGGGATGGCTGTGAGTTAGAGTCAACTCGATAGCAACTTTTTTTTTTTTTTAATGATATTAATAGCTCTTTATTGGGTTACCTGTAATGTAAATTATATTTTAAAAAAATTTAAATGTTTTAAAAATGTAGTTTATCTTTTTGTTGTTGTTGAGAATATACACAGCAGAACATGTATCAATTTAACAATTTCTACATGTACGATTCAGTGACACTGAATATTCTTTGAGTTGTACAATCATTCTCACCTTCCTTTTCTGAGTTGTTCCTCCCGTATTTACGTAAACTCACTGCCCCCTAAGTGTCTTGTCTAATCCTTTGAGTTGCTGTTGTCAATTTGGTCCTGTATAGATAGACCTTAAAAGCAACTGGTTTTTTAAGGTGGTCATAAATAATTTGAAGACAGTGACTTGGAATCAACTCATTGACACACAACAACAGCATAATCAGGGAAGAAACACAAGAGCCATATTTTCTCATCAAACAATCCAAGAACAAGGTGGTGGGAAGTAAGATAGAAAGGGAAACATAGAAAAGAGAAGTCATAGCAGGTCAATCTACTGCTAAGGATTTCAGCCCAGCAAACACACATTAAGAATAATGCCAGAATGTAGAAAAGTGCCTTTATCGCTCGGTAGTGAGGACTGTTCTCATACACGCACCTGCTAACAAGCTCCGCTCTGAAGTTATTCTAGACCTTATCTTTGGAAATAACGTAGGCATGATAAATAAGGCTGGAATAGAAAAGCACTGAAAATGCAATCATAATGTCATCAGGTTTGAATTGCTGATGAAGATCTGTAGGAGGAGTACTAACACAAAAATACGGGTCTTGAGGAAAGCAGACCTTGAAGGAATGCAGAATGAGTTTTGAACTTGGCTGAAATTCTGCAATGTATAGGAAAACAACAGTGAAAAAAAAAGTAGGAACCAAGGAGAGAATGTTCACAATTCAACTCAGTAAGATCAAAGTAATATAGAAACAGGGAGGTGAGGCAGAGAAGTAAGAGAAAATATAAGGGAAACAATTAAAATAAATAAAGGGGAAAAAATAGTGGGAAACTGGCTATGACTGAAGGAAACCGCAACATGAAAAAATGCAGTGATTAATAGAAAATTAACATCGAAGACTTTTTAAAACTTTCCAAAACATTTAAATGTGAATCAAATAGTAGAGTACATGACAATGTAGGTTTATTTTACAAAAGATTGTCCCAAGTCACACTGAGCATGTGACTTCATTTTAGGCTGCAAATCTCTGTATACTCAAGGACTATTGATCCAGATGGCACTTCTACATATACCCCTGTGTTCCAGCTTTTTTTTTTTTT
>NW_004444120.1:4944079-4946680 GCF_000243295.1 Trichechus manatus latirostris
AAATGCTTGTAAACTCAGTTTTTATGAGGTGTGTATTTACTGTGTAAAATGTTGCTGGATGAAATTTTAAAAATATAACCCAACTTATTCCAAAATCACATAACTGTCTTCACCAATCCGAGTTTGTCTGGACAAATTCATGGGCTCAAAGGCTAGCACATAGTAAGTGACTAGTAAATGCTTGTTGACAGGTTCAGGTAACAGGCGTTAAGTGCAGGGACATCTTGATATAAGTAATAGATGTGTTTGTAAACAACACATATGAAAATTAATTTTTAAATATATCTGTATTTTCTCATTAAGGAAAAAGTTAAGATATTTTTCTTATTTTCCCAGTGAAATTGTGATACATAGGTAGAGTTTTTACCTTTAGATGCTTGCTCATGTCTCTGATACTCAGGTATTCGTTTGCTTATAGTTCCTAACATTTTAATGTTTGATTCTATATTTTTTAATCGCTGTGCCAGATAGTTCCTAAGCTACTAACAAACTTGAATTCTGGAAATTTAGAATCTCAAATGCATCCCTCAGTATATTACACTGGATAGATACTTAATATATCTATTATGTATCTACAGATACTTAATATATTCTTAATATATGTATGAATGAGCAAATGAATGGTGGTTGTTGTTGTTGTTAGGTGCCTTTGAGTTGGTTCCGACTCATAGAGACCCTGTGTACAACAGAACGAAACACTGCCCTGTCCTGCACCATCTTCACAATCATTACTATGTTTGAGCCCATTGTGCAGCCACTGTGTCAGTCCAGCTTGTTGAAGGTCTTCCTCTTTTTCACTGACCCTCTGCCTTACTAACCATGATGTCCTTCTCAAGGCACTGGTCCCTCCTGATAATGTGTCCGAAGTACGTGAGATGAAGTCTCACAATCCTTGCTTCTAAGGAGCATTCTGGCCGTATTTCTTCCAACACAAATTTGTTCATTCTTCTGACAGTATGTTCATATTCTTCACCAACACCCATAATTCAAATGTATCAGTTCTTCTTCAGTCTTTGTTATTCATTGTCCAGCTTTTGCATGCATATGTGGTGCTTGAAAATACCATGGCTTCGGTCAGGCACACCTTCGTCCTCAAGGTGACATCTTTGCTTTTTAACACTTTAAAGAGGTCTTTTGCAGAAGATTTGCCCATGCAATATGTCATTTGATCTCTTGACTGCTGCTTCCATAGGCGTTGATTGTGGGTCCAAGTAAAACGAAGTCCTTGATGTTATGGATTGAATTGTGTCCCCAAAAATGTGTGTCAACTTGGCTAGGTCATGATTCCCAGTATTGTGTGATTGTCCACCATTTTGTCATCTGATGTGATTTTCCTATGTGTTAGAAATCCTACCTCTATGATGTTAATGAGGCAGGATTAGAGGCAGTTATTTTAACAAAGCAGGACTCAGTCCACTAGATTAGGTTGTATTTTGAGTCAGTCTCTTCTGAGATCTAAAAGAGAGAAGGGAGCAAAGAGACGAGGGGACCTCATACCACCAAGAAAGTAGTGCCAGGAGCAGAGTGTGTCCTTTGGACCCGGGGTCGCTGTGCTGAGAAACTCCTAGACCAGAGGAAGATGATGACAAGGACCTTCCTCGAGAGCCAACAGAGAGAGAAAGCTACCCCTTGGAGCTGGTGCCCTGAATTTGGACTTCTAGCCTCCTAGAGTGTGAGAGAATAAATTTCTCTTTGTTAAAGCCGTCCATTTGTGCTATTTATGTTACAGGAACCCTAGAAAACTTGAAAACTTTAGTCTTTTGTCCGTTTATCATGATGTTGCTTATTGATCGAGTTGTGAGGATTTTTGTCTTCTTTATGTTGAAGTGTAATCCATACTGAAGGCTGTGGTCTTTGATCTTCGTCAGTAAGTGCTTCATGTCATCTTCACTTTCAGCAAGCAAGATCATGTCATCTGCATGTCACAGGTTGTTAATGAGTCTTCCTCCAGTCCTGATGCCAGCTTCTTCATATAGTCCATCTTCTCAGATTATTTACTCAGCATGCAGATTAAATATGTATAGTGAAAGGATACAACCCGCATGCACACCTTCCCTGATTTTAAACCGTGTTCTGTTTGAACAGTTGCTTCTTGGTCTATGTGCACGTTCTGCATGAGCACAATTAAGTGTTACGGAATTCCCGTTCTTCACAGTGTTAGCCATACTTTGTTATGATCCACACAGTTGAATTCCATTGTGTAGTCAGTAAAATACAGGTAAACATCTTTCTGGTATTCTCTGCTTTCAGCCAAGATCTAGCAGACCTCAGCAATGACATCCCTCATTACACATCCTCTTCTGAATCCGGCTTGAATTTCTGGCAGTTCCCTATCGATGTACTGCTGCAAATGTTTTTGAATTACCTTCAGCGTGATTTTTCTTGCAGGTAATTCTAATGATATTGTTCGATAATCTCCACATTTTGTTGGATCACTTTCTTTAAAAGAGGCGTTTATAAGGATCTCTTCTAGTTTGTTGGCCAGGTAGCTGTCTTCCATAGTGATCCTATATATGACAAATAGAACTGCCCCATAGGGTATTCTAGACTGTAATCTTTACAGGAGAAGGTGGCCAGGTCTTTTCTCTCTCGGAGCCACTA
>NW_004444120.1:4949553-4990524 GCF_000243295.1 Trichechus manatus latirostris
AAAGATGTTTACTGTGTTTTATTGACTACACAATGGAATTCAACTGTGTGGATCATAACAAATTATGGATAACATTTCAAAAGATGGGAATTCCAGAACACTTAATTGTGCTCATGAGGAACCTGTACATAGATCAAGAAGCAGTCATTTGAAAAGAATCAAGGGGATACTGCATGGTTTAAGGTCAGGAAAGGTGTGTATCAGGGTTGTATCCTTTCACCAGTTTATTCAGTCTGTATGCTGAGCAGGTAATTGGAGAAGCTGGAGTATATGAAGAACTTGGCATCAGGATTGGAGACTCATTAACAACCTGTGATATGCAGATGACCCAACCTTGCTTGCTGAAAGTGAGGAAGACTTGAAGCACTTACTGATGAAGGTCAAAGACTACAGCCTTCAGTATGGATTATACCTTAGCATGAAGAAAACAAAAATCCTCAAACTGTACCAATAAGTAACATCATGATAAACGGAGAGAATTTTGAAGTATTCAAGGATTTTGTTTTACTTGGATCCACAATCAACGCCCATGGAAATAACAGTCAAGAAATCTGCTGCAAAAGACCTCCTTTAAAAATTGTTAAAGAGCAAAGATGTCACCTTGAGGACTAAGGAGTGCCTGACTCAAGCCATGGTATTTTCAGTCACCTATATGCAGACGACAGCTGGACAATGAATAAGGAAGACCGAAAAAGAATTGATGCTTTTTAATTACACTGTTGGCAAAAAATATTGAATGTATCTTGGACTGCCAAAAGAATGAACAAATTTGTGTTGGAAGAAGTACAGCCAGAATGTACCTTAGAGGCAAGGATGGCGAGATTTCATCTCAAGTACTTTGGATGTATTATCAGGAGGGACCAGTTCCTGGAAAAGGACAGTATGCTTGGTAAAGTAGAGGGTCAGCGTTAATTGACACAGTGGCTGCAACAGTGGGCTCAAACCTAGCAAGATGGTGCAGGACCGGGTGGTGTTTTGTTCTGTTGTACATAGTTTTGCTATGAGTTGGAACCAACTTGACTGCACCTAACAACAACAGCAATGAGTCGGAATTTACTGGATGGCACACGACAACCACCACTTTCTTTCAGGATAAGAAAAGTGAGACAATCAAGAGGCAGCATGTTTGGAAAAAAGAACAGGAAGTGGTGGATATAAAATAAACATGAAAGAAAAATGAAGGAAAACCCGGGACCCCATGATAAACCCTCAGTAGACCCTTGCTGAAATGAAAAGGAATGGTGCCCAGAGGTAAAAAATCTCACCTCAAGCAGTTTCTACTGTATTTTTGTTATTGTTGTTTACTTGCATTGCTGATGGCCCAGTTATGATGCACTTTGAAAATTAGCTGGGTCAAGGCTTACAACTATAGTAGGTCATGGACACAGGGGGAGAGAAATGTAGAACAAAACTCAGACTCATCAATAAGACCAGATTTACCGGTCTGATAGAGACTGGCGGAACCCCCGAGGCTATGGCCCTCAGACACCCTTCAAACTTGGAACTGAAATCACTCCTGGAGATCACAGGATAGCCGTGCAATAGACAGTCCTATAAAATGAACAGTAACACCAGTGAGGATCACACAACTAAAAACAATCAACTATACAAGACTCAAAGGACAGCACTTGCCCAAAAGCAGAGTGCAGAAGGATGGTAGAGGCAGGAAAGCTGGACGAGTGGACACAGGGAACCCAGGGAGGAAGCGGGGAGAGTGCTGACACATTCAGGGGTTTGTAACCAGTGTCACAAAACAAGCTGTGTATAAACTGTTGATTGGGAAGATAATTTGCTCTGTAAACTTTCACCTGAACCACAATAAAATGTTCAGAAAATGAAAAAAGAAATCACTGGATGATGAATTTTGACCCGTTGTAAGAAAGAGTTCTTATAGTCCATGTTGCCCAGAAACTGGATGGGCCACGTCAGGAAGCAGGATGTGTTTGAGCACAGTCTGGACACGACCTGGTGGATGCAGTACTCAGTAACCATTGAAGATCCCTTCTTTTGTGAGTTAATGTCATCCTATGAAGTTGAAAAAGCATGTTCTACGCACACACCCATACCCACAGATGTGTGCACATGTATGTATATATACAAAATTTCACTGTAAAGTACTGTCCAGTACAGATGGGATCCAAAAATAGTGAAGTAATGGGAAAAGAGAAGAAATAGGGTTCTTACTCTATTGTTCCATTATTTCCTGTAAAAGACCTGAAGAATTAGAAGAAGATATTTTGAATCAAGCCAGCAAACCCGAATTCAGGTACAAATGATTGATTTTTTCCCTCTAAGCAATGTTGGATGGTCTGGTGGGTAGGGGAAATCTAGTAGATATTAAATATTTTTATCCACAAAAAGCATTTGGCAAGGTTCTCAATGGGAGATTAATGGCTAAAATAAAGAATGAAGCATTAGAAGATAAATTTGCTTATGAGCAAGAGACAGAGAGTAACAGTAGAAGGAAATACTTTTTAGATTGGAAAGGAGTGACATACAGCACAAGCCAGGAATCAGTTTTGGGACCTATGGGTTTTTCACTTTACTTTTATTGGACTTTGTAATAAAAATACATATCTTCAAACAGTCCGAGACAGAGTAATACTACAAGCATCAGTAATCAAAAGTTATTCTGTATCATAAACTAAATGACTGATAATAAATACTGACACAAGACTACGCAATGTACCGTAATATTATAAAATGGAGCATGTGATTCTCCTTTGTTCTCTTTTCTTCTGCATGGGTGAATATTTCTTTATTTGCTTTAAAAAATATATATATTTGCAGGTTTCTAGGTTTACTTTATAAGCCAAATAAATGGAAAACATTTTTTTTTAAAACTTGGAAAGATGTGTTAACTGAGGGAAAAACTGGTTGACGCAGGACAAAGGTTGTATTGCCATCACTAGAATAAAGAAATTAGGGACGCTTTGTGTTAAATTTCTCTCGGCCAGCTATTCAGTAAAGAGATTTAAGGGGTGAGGGGGCGTTACTGAAATCATCAGCTTATTCTGCACTCATGACTTTAATGGAAGCGTATGCAAAAAAGTCGTCGTTACAGAGTGATGAAACTACGTATCTGAGGGAGTGAAATATTATAGTATGGAACTTTTTTCTTCCTTTCTTTTTCATTTTAACATAATGGCTCTAGAAAATCCATAAAATTCAGTGACTGTGTAGGTATCTTTTATCCTCCCAGGAAAAGTATGTGATGAACAGACTTTTTAAATTGGAATGTGGCCTGCAACTCCTTTTGTCTCAGTCGCTTAAAGGTCTTTACAAATTCATCTATCTTTTTTCTTGATTTCTACACTGTCAGATAAACCAAGAGAAATAGAGCAAATAAACATTCCAGTGTTGTCGTAAAAGTTGTAAATGCTTTGAAAACTGGAAGAGCTTCGAAAGCATGTAGTAGCTTCTTTAACATCACACCTTTCGTTTTACAGGTGAGAAAACCGAGATCCGGAAAGGTCAAATTCACAAAGAATTTATCCACAGACACATAACTAATGTCAAAACACAGTCTAGAATGCGGTTCTCAATCCTGGCTACACATTAGAATCTTCTGAAGAGCTTCTTAAATAAACTGTTGAAAAGATCCTAGCAGCTGAGATTCTGATTTTAATTGGTCTTTAGTGAAGCCAGGGGAATGAGTACTCTTAAAAACTTCCCCTAGTGCTTGTACTATGTAAGCAGGAGTGGGAGCCTATGATCTAGGACCTAGCTTTCCTACTGTAAGAGTTCTTTCCACTTATGCTTGTAGTTTAGGAGTTATTTAGAGAGAGAATTTCAAATTCTGGGGTGGAGGGCTGATGGAACTTCAGCATAGACGCTCCACAACTAACAAACCGATCATTCTGGTAGTTACTTGACAAATTGCTCGTTTGAAACTTTGAGAATATATCCCCATAGAAACATGATTAAAAATTATTATTAGGTCTCTAGGCTAGTCCAGAAGGAGCCCTGGTAATGCGTGGTGACACGGTGGTTAAAGACTTGGCTGCTAACAAAAAGGTCGGCAGTTGGAATCCACCGGCCACTCTGTGGGAGAAAGATGTGCCAATCTGTTTCTGTAGAGATTACAGCCTTGGAAACCCTATGGGACAGTTCTGCTCTGTCCTATAGGGTCTCTATGAGTTGGAATCGACCCAGCGGCAATGGGTTTGGTTTGGTTTCAGGCTGTTCCAGGGTTTAGCATAGAGAATAACTGAAATTTAGCCCTGCATCAATAGTTCTGTAGGTTTTAACCATCACAACCATGGTGTTTCTGTGAGGTCATGAGTTTATAATTTAGGTCTCTAAGAACGTTTTTTATCCTTTCATCACCTTGATAGTGGTATCAAGATTTAACCCCCTTCCGTCTCCAATTTACTAGATTTAGGATTTGAATAGGGACTTCCCCCATTTCAAGCTTTATTGTGAAGTGGAAGGAATGAGGAGCTGAGAGGTAGAGAGGACTGGAGTGAGGACTGAGGGAAGGAGGCCAGTCGAGAAGAGAGGAGCCAGGGTTTTCTGCCATCTAAACACCAAAGGATAGTTCTTCCTCCGGAATAAACTTGTCCAGCATGTATTTATTGAACATATTTTATTTATCAGACACTATTCTGAACATTGACGGGGAAGGGGAGAAAAAAGAAGAGAGAAAATCAGAGTTTATGATTCGCCTTGTTGGGAACGCAGGGACACTTATGCCAAGAGCTACAGGAGCATGGCTAACTGCCTCTTGAGGACTCTTGAAAAGATTCGTAAAGCGAGTGGTATTTGTGTAGGAATCCTTAAGTGCGGCTGTAGGAAAAGGACATTTCAGGCAGAGCAGTATGTACCCTTTAATATACAGAGACGTGAAAGAGGATGTCATGGTGATAATCTGGTGTGGTTGGGAGGAGAGTACATGCGGAAGTGGCAGTGAATATGGTGGATGAAGTGGGGAGATAGCTTGGGGCTTAATACCATGCTAAAGAATTTGAATTTCCTGTTGTGTGTATGGGAAGCCTTTGAAAGTGTTTAGCCTGAGTAACTGACTGACTGCTTTATTCATCCATTTATTCAGGGTTTTTTGAAGTCTGCCATGTGCCAGGCACTGGGGATAAAGATCAGTAAGGCATGGCACCCTTCTCAGAGACTTTGTGCATAGTAGTGGAGTGATAATCTCATTTTCGTTTTAGGGATATAACTGGGAGCAGTGTGTTTAGGCTGAAGCGGGGGAACGGTTAGGAAGCTGTTGTAACAGTCTACCTGACCGTGATTCTACCTGACCGTGATGAGGGACTGAACTGAGACAGTGTGGTGGGGGTGGAGAGTAGTGGGCGGATGTGGGAGAGATTGTTGTTGTTAGTTGCTGTTGACTTGACTCATGGCAACCCCATGCACAACAGAGTGAAATGCTGCCTGGTTCTACTCCATCCCCCTGATTGGTTGCGGATCAGACCCTGTGATCCATTGAGTTTTCATTGGCTGATTTTTGGAACTAGATCACCAGGCCTTTCTTCCTGGTCCATCTTAGTCTGGAAGCGCCACTGAAACCTGTTCAGCATCACAGCAACACATTAAGACTCCACTGACAGATGAGTGGTGGCGACGCATGAGGTGTATCGGTCAGGAGTTGAACCCAGGTCTCCTGCATGGAAGGCGAGAATTCTACCACTGACCTGCCAATGCAGGAGAGATTAAGGGGTCAGAATTAATAGTATTTGGTGAGTGATTGCATGCCAAACAGGGGAAGGAGAGAACAAAACTAAAAAGTAACTCATAATGGTGCCTTTTGCCAGCATAGGGAATTCAAGAGAAGCATGCTTTTCCCCCCAGTCCAGAGCTGGGTCCTCTACTTCCCTTTGTAAGACCCACACCTGCTCATTCTGCTGTTGGTTGATTGCCGAATGCGACAGTCTCACCACTTTCCCCCTACTTTCCTGTTCTTGTAACAAAACAAAAAAATACATGTAACGTTTTAAAGGAAATCTGATTAAGGCTATGAATATGAAAGGAAAGAGGCTATTTTTCTGTTTAGAAAACATTAGCAAGACAAGGAATGTAAGGCAGTATGGAGAAGTAATACAGTTGTTTGGGTGATTCAGGAAGAAAGGGGAATTCATGCTTTTACTGGAATTATCTGGGTGATGCTTCACTTTGCTGGTGCTCCAAGAATGAGTGTTATAGTATGCTTTTTGTAAAAAATTTATCACCAACTGGGGCATCAAAAGTAAGTTTCCTATGTTGCAAAGCTGCTAAATTGGGCAGGGACAACAGAGGAGGCACTGAATAGTCAATGAAATTGGAAAGAATTTAGATCATCCATGTCACACAAGCTAGCAAAAGGCTGTTTGTAGAATGTTATCTGCTATCACACTGGTTTGATATTAACATTCTAGTGAATAATTAAAATATTCCTGTTTATTTTTTAATAAAAAGAAAAAGCATGTAAATTACCTCGGAGTTTGTAATATTACTTATAGTTGCATCCATCAGATGTTGAGGTTTCTGACTAGGATGGTGGATTAGATTAGTTGGACAATTAAAAAGCAGAATTTTCTTCTGCCTTCCCCTGCATTCTGATTTTACAGTATTCATTATTATAATGCTTTTAAAAAATATAAAATAAAAATCCTTAAAACTGCTTTGAGGCTTTTTCATTATAGGTGGTATTTTCTAAATTGAGTGGTTATTAAATATAGTTTTCTGCTGAAATTATTTTTGAAGTACATTTCTCATTTTTATTTTCTGCTCTTAAGCACACACCCAGGAATAGCCGATACTCTATTTCTTCCTGCTTTGCTTTGTAAAATCCAGACTCCCATGAGGTCATCAGGTACTTCCTTATAACCGAATATAGTTTTCAGTTAAACCTACCCCTTTTCACTATTTTCTTGTCTTGTTTCTTTAGAGCTACATTGGAAAAGTTCAGTTTTTTATGCAAGACAATTTAGTCAGAGAAAAGAATGACTTACGCAGAGACCAGAAAAAGCTTCACACTTAGAAACAGAGAGAGATACACAAACATTTGTGAAGCCATAATCTTAGAGTCTTGTGTGATGCGTTTGATGCTATTAAAGCTGTGCAGCTCCAGACATATTTGGGATTACCAGATCCCACCAATTTCAAGAGGGTCTGCCAGAATTTATGTCTGTTAAGTGACAATGATGGTGTTAATAGAGTAACAAGAGGGAAGGAGGGCATTGGTGGTTCAGTGGTAGAGTTCTTGCCTTCCAAGTGGGAGACCTGGGTTTGATTCCCAGCCAGGGTACATCATGTGCAGCCACTACCTGTCTATTAGTGGTGTTAAAAAACAAAATCTTTCACAAAATTAATTTGCAGAACTCAAAAGCTTTATTTAGTGATTTTTGAATCTGAAAGTCAGATTGGAGCTCCCGGGGGAACAAAGAAAAGAGTCAGGGTTGTATAGTAACAAGCATATGGGAAACTTTAGCTACTTGGCTTGTGGAAGAGTTGAGATGGCAGGTGAAGATTGGTTGGTTTGCGTTTAAACAACTTCTGTAACAGTGGGACTGCTTTTTGTTAAAACGAAGAAATTGGTGGGGTTCTGACAAACGGGAAGTTGGTGAGGTCCTGACAAACAGGGACCTGACAGGCTGGTTTGCTGACATGGGCCCAGCATGAGTGACTTCATGTTGGGTTAATTGTTAAGATTATCAGTAGAGGATTTTGTGTTGCTATGATGCTGAATAACTTTTCAGCGGGGCTTCCAGACTAAGATGGACTAGGAAGAAAGGCCTGGCAGTCTACTTCCAAAAATCAGCTAGTGAGAACCCTATGGCTCACAAGCGTCCAACTGGCAACTGATCATGGGGATAGCGCAGGACCAGGCAGCGTTTCATTCTGTTGTGGACAAGGTTGCCGTGAGTCAGGGGCTAACTCTGTGAGAGCCAACAAGAGGAAGACTGTGGCTGAGGGAGGACAATAATGGAGTAAATTGTATTAAACGAAGAATTTTCTGAGGAAGGTGAGGTAATTAATTGGGAAAATATTAAGACTGACTCCTCATCCCCAGAGTCAAAAATAACTGGCACATTGGTGGAGGGGGCATTATGTTAGAAACATCATCAAGCGTTCCCGTGCTTTGGGAGCTTAGAAAGGCAATCACAGTGTGGGTTGTTCAGGCAAAATATCGCTTTCCTTTGCTTCCAGATAGGTCCAGTCAAATAAAATCAGGCTAATGGTTAGCCGGTACTTCAGAACAGCAAGGTTATTCTTCAACTTCAAGTTCATTGGTTAGAGAAATTGCAGATGTTGAAAGAAATACCAGGTAGGACCCAATGTATATAAGATGTGAATGTGGCTGTTTGACGACCGATTACCCAGGAAGTAGCAAGAACATTGCCAGAGAAATTGGAAACGCCCCTGTTCCTCAGAACTGCCCAAGGGATTTTCCTTTCTCTTCTTTCCTCATTTCCTTAGCTAGTACTGCATGCAGCTGTTCCCTTGAAATATCACCTGAAGTTCTCACCTTATCTTGGACAGCGCAGTGGTGGTGGGAACAGAAAACTGCAGCTGCTGTTCTTCCCTCTCTTCCCCTTCACCCATTGCTTCCTCAGCTCAGTGCTAGTCTGGTTGGCTCTCCTTCTTCCTCAACTTGTCTCTTTATCCATCACCAATGTTGCCCCGTCTCTGTGGGGCAGCTCTCTGGTGAGATTGAGTTTGGATTTTCTCTGAAATATAAGTGATCTAACCTCAGCCTTCGAACTGTTCAAGACCTAACCCTTATCTCCTATGTGTGTGATACCTTTTTTTTTTAATAGGTTCAAAGCTAGAGTTTAGGGAAGAAAACTTTTGCTTGTTTAGCTGTTCTTACTTGATGCAACTGCCTATGAGCTAAGCTATTTAAGTAGGAAAGAAGCTGTGAGGTGATATTTCTCTACCATTATGGGCTGTAAATCAGCTAGAAGTAAGCACTAAGTGGCAATGGAGAAGAGGTAGACTCGAGTCGTTGGAGAAAAAACAGGTGAGTATGTGGTTGGTGGGGGAGTGCTGGGAGGCAAGATTGACTGGATCTGGCTCACGAATATGAAGTATTCCTGCTGGTTTGTGCCTGAGAAGCTCCCAACTCCCACAACTCCTCACCACCCCTCTCCCAAAACCTGGACGCCCAGCCCTTCTCTCTCTTCCCATTTTGAGATTCCTTGTCCAAACGCAGACTCCAGCTGGTGATTTAAAGCTCAGAGCAACGCCACCCCCAACCCTGGCAGGTGATAGAGCTGCTGTTGTAGAGATGGACAGTCAGATGTGCCCTTAACTCCTGTTTCCTGAGAAAACATTGTTAAGCAAAATGCTTAGGAAGGGTGAGTGGGACTAAATATTAGGTACAAAAATGGTAAAACATACTTCTCTGGGCTGGCCTAGAGTTTACCACTACATGCAACATTATTTATATGGAAAAGCGCATTTTGATTTCCAGCTAGCCAAGAATTTACAAACTTTTGGAATACAATTCATTTCTAGGTTGGAGAATTGAATTATTAAACTTCTTAATCTAATAATTAAAGGTCCCATACCATTGTCATTGAGTCGATTCTGACTCATGGTGACCCATGTGTTTTGGAGTAGAACTGCTTCATAGATTTTTCAGCGGCTGTGATCTTTCAAAAGTAGATCTCCAGGCCTTCCTTCCAAGGTGCTTCTGGGTTGATTCAAACTGCCAGTATTTGGGAGATTAGCCGAGCTAGGGCATGCAAAGGATGAATTTACAAAAACCATTACAAACACAGTTTTTCTAAAGGTAGAAAGATGTAAATAGGTTTGTCTTTATAGGCAACTAACAGTTTAATAAACAGATCATTTAAATCCAAATCTAAAACCAAGTATTCAAAATACATACAGATACAGAGAAAAATAAAAAAAACACGTAATTTCTGCAAAGACTCTACGTAAGGCAGAGGGAGCCACGGCAGAGAACAAAATAAAGCAAAACAATTATAAAAGCCTTAACTGCGCCCTGACAACCTCGTTCTCCCATCAAGTCTCGTTTCTTTCCTTTGATCCATAGATTTACAAGCTCAGGCTTCCTGGGACCCTTAGTAAAAGATAACTGTTAAACACCTTCTCAACTTTTGTTAATACACTGAAAAAAAATAAAGAACAGCTAATGAGGAAAACAGGAGTCCCAGTATTTTCTGAAATAAGACAGAAAAAAAAGGACTGACCACTTCCCTAAATTTGTGTTAGTAATCACCTTAACTTATCAAATTGTACGCTTCCTTCTTAAAAACAAGAGGTGTCTGTAAACGTGTACTTTGCACAATGGCAACAAATGACTTAATGGGGCTTTGGTTCTTTGTTATATCCTTACTTCAAAAATTAAGATAGATTATGCTTATTAAATTTTTTAAGAATTAAAGAAAATCCTACTATTCTTTAAGATAGAGATACCTTGGGAGTTGGCAAAATCAAAGTTAGGAACCATTGATTTATAAAGATCATCTGAGTATATGTGTTTCTGAATCCAAGGGGTTAGAAAACTTTTGATAATTTAATGAGATTTATGAACTTATTTTAATTCGAGTCTGTGAATAACTAGATAAAGAAGAAACAGACCACCTGAGGATTTGGCTTCATGCCCTATAGAGTTCAAATTAAATTTTGCTAAAAGATAGTTTAGAAGTTTCAAATATTAAATTTTCTTTCTTTTCATGTGGCCCACGTCAAAACCCATTTTCATTAGCCAGTCAAAATAATAAACTCGACAGTACATGCCCCTGGATGATTTGGGGTATCAGAAAAGTAGTGTCAGAATTGAAAAGGTTATTCTAAAGTCCAGCTTGCCTCCAAACAAATGAACAAAGAAAGGTTGTGTGTTCTGGAACAGTTTCCAGCTAAAGCGGGGGTTTCCAAATTGTGTTCTGTGTAACACGGTTTCCGGGAAAACGTCTCTCGCAGAGGTGTCTCGTGCTCATACATCTTTGTGGAACACCGTGTGGTACATATTCCTGTAAGTTGTTCTCATTGTACATGAATTTAGAAAATACCCTGGAAGTTTATAAAAAGGAAACTTGTGTGTTTTTGTTTAAGCCCATCATAGCAAACTTATTTTAAGTATGGGAAAGTTTTTAGCAAATATCGTTTATTAATCTTGAACCTAAGAATAAAGTTAGTATATACTTATCAAGTTCTGTCAGGTCCTGTAGACATAGAAGTTATGCTCTATGGGAGTATAAAGTTTTAAGCGGACAAGATTACAGTGAACATATAACTATAGGAGTATACAAGTGCAGCTATAAGTGGTCTAATTTTAGAAAACCTCCCTTACAGTCTCTTTAAACACTGCTGCCTTTAGCCTATTCCTGTGGCTAATGTCTGAAATTCCACTGTTAGATCCTCATTCTTTCATTTAAGACTGTTAAAATTTAAATCTCTGAAAGAAGTAGCATGTTTCATAAATGTGTACCATCACTTATGGAAAGCTAGCTGATACATAAAGAGAACTAAATGTGAACTTGGTGAAAACATTTGATTTAAAAACAATCCATGGACCTGAGACAATAGGTTACAGTCATGGTGACCAGACCTTTCCTTCCTTTTCCCTCCCCTCCTCCACCAGAAAAGTTAGGACGTTTGTCTAACCAGAATCAGAACTCTTCAGAAAATCCAGGGTGTGTGGTTGCTGGGAATACAGTTTAAAAAAAAAATCTTGTGAAAAGTAGCTAAACTGATCTAAGTTATTAAATCTGTAGAAACTATATCAAAGGAGGGAAGAATGAGAATTTGTTTACTTTCATGTACATAGATAAATTATGTCATGTATGGAGAAGACTATGTAAAATATGTTGGATTTTGTATTAGGCTGTTCTGATTACAAAAAAGAGGGTTCCCTGGATAGTGTAAATGGTTAGTGTGCTCAGCTGCTAACCAAAAGGTTGGAAGTTCAAATCTATCCAGAGGTGCCTCAGAAGAAAGACCTGGCAGTCTACTTCTAAGAAATCAGCTGTTGAAAACACTTTGGAGCACAGTTCTCCAATGATACTCAGGGTTACCATGAGTCAAAGTCAACTCGACAGCAACTGGTTTGGTATTTTTTTGGTTATGAAAAAGAAACTTAGGTTATCTCCAGTAATAGGAGGTTTATTTTAATGATACACATAGAAATAAAGACTCTAGGAACTGGATCTTGACATCATGGAAAGGCCTCCAGGGTGCAGCTAAGTCTGTAGTGTTCTAGCAAGACTTCTGGTGACTCTGGGAAATTCTAGTGTCTGTCGATCCTTGCCCAGTGCTCTGCCATTAACTCACTGTGTCTCCTTTTCTTATTTCTGCTGCCCCCAGTCTCCCTCACCTTCTGCTGCCTTTCTTTTGGGCTTCTACTTACCCAACACACTTGCCTGTTGCCTTCTCTCTGCGCCTTTCAGCTTCTGATCCCAGGACGAGCCGTGCAGCTGTTCAAGATCTACTTCAGATCTCTGGGAATCCTTTGGTTCAGCTGTTTGCCGTCCTCCCCTTGGGCAGAGCGTTTGTGTCGGGTTCCCTCCTAGGCGGCTCGCCGGCCTCTGGGTTGGTTGCTCCTGAGTCAGGTGTTTACTCCTAACACTGTCAGCTACAGCCAAGGAGTGTGGTCATTTAACACGCAACATGGCTGCCCATGGGTCAGAGGCTGCGTCCTTCGGCAAGAAGTCCTGGTTAGAACTTTGAAGAAGAGAGGGTTGGGGAAGGCTGTCGTTCTGAGGCTTGGGCTATAAGTTATGTTTCTATATACATTCAGGAGCCCTGGCGGCACAATGGTTAAGTGCTTGGCTGCTAACCGAAAGGTCAGCGGTTCAAACCCACCCGGTGGCTCCCTGGGAGAAAGACCTGGCAGTCTGGTCCTGGAAAGATTACAGCCAAGAAGACCTTGTGGGGCAGTTCTTCTGTGTCACATGGGGTCACTGTGAGTCAGCATCGACTCGATGGCACCTAACAACAACAACAACAAATACACGTTCATAGGAGAATGTGTGCAGACGTGTGTGCGTTCTGCATAAACAAAATCACTTGGCTTCTGGCTTATATATTTATCTTTATGCTGAAAACAGTGTTGCCCATCAAGACATTTTCTGTTAATGCTCTGATGAAAGAAATAACTAAAAAGGGGAGAGCAGAAGAAATTTAATATAAATTTGTTCAACTGAACTGACCGAAACTAGGACTCAAATTAAAAAACAAAACCCCACCAGTTAGTGAACAGCCTTCATTTAGAGTGTGCTCCAACTAAGTTGCATTCTCCCCATACCCTGCTCCTCTGCTGTTTGAGGACAGAACCTAAGTCATTAGCTTTCTCCCGGCACGCCCCTTGCCGACTCCGAGCCTGCCACCACATCCTGACTGTACCTCCTAACTGTCCCTCTCCTCAGTAGAACTTTGCACACACCACTTCACACGTTCTACCCTCTCTCTCAGAATGGAGCAGTTTCCAGTCAGGAACAGAGACTTATTTATCACTCTGAGCACACAGCCTAGAACATAATAGTTATTCACAAATATTTGTGGTGGAAGAGATGAGGCCTGGGAAAGGTCCCCGCAGTGTGGAACTGTAAGCCTGTGCTGCCTCCAAGGATTTTTTGGGATTCCTTCTTGGATACTTTAGTCTTAAAAATAGCGTTTTTCCCTGTGTTACTCCCAAACTTTCTCAGTAAGATTGTTCGGCAGGAGCTGATGTGTCATACAGTTGCATTATTTTTGAGATTGATCAGGCTAGAGGGTTAGGAGCTGGTTGAATGGATGCGGGAAATCGGGGGTGGAAAGGAGGCGTGTGCTCTCACAATATAGGGAGAGCAATTGGGGTCACATAACAGTGTTTGTATAAACTTTTGTATGAGAGACTGACTTGAATTGTAAACTTCGCTTAAACTACAATAGAAAAAGGAGAAAAGTATAAAAAAAAAACTTAAAAAGAATTGATCAGGTTATTTATTAGAATGGTGTCTGGCACATGTTAAGTGCTGTTTAAGTGTTTATGAAAGAAAATAATTGAATAAAAGCCCATTTATGTATACAACTAGGCAGCTGCCACTGTGGAATCGTTTAGTTCAGTTGTATTCGATGTAGACATTATGCTTTATTAAAGCTCACCTAGTAGTTCATTCATTTAGATTTTGCAAGCGTTTATTGAGTCTACATGGTGAACAGAGCACTGTGCTAACTACACGGTCAGTATATTCCTGGTGAATGAGGTAGCCATGGCTCCTCAAAGCTTGTGTAGTTCACTGGGTGCGGGTGGGGAGCAGACACGCAGAGAAATTTCTCAGCGTATCCAGACCCACTGCCTTCTCTGATAGGCTTTTGAAGACTTGTATCTTAGTTTCTTCCTTGATTTCTGTTATTGCTGGAGTTTCTTACATTCTTCTGGTCACTGATTAAAATTCCCTTCTCTCTGATTCCTCAATAACTTGTTCATACAAATTGGTACGCAGCTGCTTAATTCTCTAGTTGCTCAGTGGGCTGCTGCTTCGACAGAAAACCGAGTACTCTGTGACTTCTCACTTTAGTTTTTCTTAATGTTACCGGGTGGAAACCCTAGGTTCTTACTTGGCATGACTTGAATTGGCCAATAAGTGAGAGACCGAGGTGGGAGAACAAGAAAGGCACCTCTATTTCGTTGCACAAGGAAAATGGAGTCATTTGGAATTGCTGCCGCCAAGACTGCTCGCCAAGGGTGGGCAGGCCAGTTACTTTTAAAGGGGTTTACAAGTAGGGAGTTCACACAAGTTACTAATCATACTACACAGGTGCAATGGGGTTTCCGTGTAACCTTCTTGCAAAAGCAGGATTCAAATGCAAAGTTGAGGGGAGAAGCCCGGCAAAGGAAATGATACTGCAATACAACCCTGTAGGGGAGGAACTCAGGTAAAGAAGACAGTACTGTGCAGCCTCTGTCTCATGAATAATTCCTAATTTATCGAATCGCCTTTCACCGGCTACTTTTCCTTCTGTGTTTTATTCAGTTGGACTCTGGATTATTCTGTCTGATCTACCAGTGTCGATGAAAGGGAGTTAAGGACCTAGATAGATGTAGCCAGTGGTGTCTGAGGGGTCTCCTCTAGGCAGAGCATAGTGTGTGTTGAGTGATGGCACTTTATGTCCCTGGTTTCAGAGTGTGATGCCCATGGGAAATTAACAGATACAGTGTGCTGTTGGATTTCTAGGTCACCTGAGCTAGAGTAAGCTGTCCAAGGACTATGTATCAGGATTGAGTTAGGCTGCAAGTAACACAGAACTTGACTACAGATAGCTTAGATAAATAAGGACTTGTGTTTCTTATAAATAAGAAATCTGGAAGGGTAGCTAGTTGCTGCTCTTGGTGCATCGTCAGTGTTAGGGTTGGTATCACTGTTATTCTCTTAGGATTTCCCTCATGGGTGAAGAATGGCAGCCACAGCTCCAGCCATCACGTTTATATTCAAAGTAGGAAAAAAGCAATAGCAGTGCCACTTCATGTTAAAGGAAACAGTTGAACTGGGCCAGGTAGGATTTTAAGAGGGAAAGAAAAGATGGAGAGTACAAAATTGATAGAGGCTGTTTCTATAAAACAATAAGCAGCCAGGTTTAGGAGGCAGAACAGTGTGTAGCAGTTAAAAGCCTGGGCTTTGAAGAAAAACCTGGATTCCAGTTGTATTCATGACAGTTATAAGCTGTTTCTTAGATGAGTTCCTCAATCTCTATAAACTCTAGTTTTTTCATTGATAAATGAGAATAATAAAGAGTATACCTCTCTCTTAAGGTACTGTAAAAATTAAACAAGAGAGGATGTATAAAGTGTTTAGCTGAAAACAAGCACCTCATAAGTTTTTAGAAGAGGAAGCCTATTAATCTTACCACTACTACTATTACTGTTCTTACTGTTGTTATTATCATCAGCACCATCAAAATTACCTGGAGTCTAAGATGCCTTGACTGCTAGCCAAAAGGTTGGTGGTTTAAATCCACACAGAGGTGCCTCAGAAGACAGGCCTGGCTGGCAGTTTGCTCCTGAAAGGTCACAGCATTGAAAGCCCTATGGAGCATTCTACTCTGCACACATGGGGTCGCCTGAGGCAGAATCGACTCCGAGGCAACCACCACCACCAACAACAAGATGCCTTAGGGTGAGTGGCAGAGGGGACAGTGGAATATTAGGTTGAAGCCAGGACCTGGAGAGTGGAAATGCTGTTTTTATTCTTTAAGCAGTTGAATCAAGACTTTGATTTCGACAATGGCATGATCACAGCAGTCTTATCTGTCCATCTCCTATTACTTTTGTTAGCTCCTCACACTTAAAATTATTTTTGTGCTCTTTAGTTTCCATATATTAAATTTTAAAAAAAGGTGGTGTCAAACCTGAATACCTTCTTCTCAAGAGTAGATTTATAATATTTTAACAGAAGTTCAAGTAAGTAGCTCTCCAGCATAAGCTGGCACTGTTAACTGCCTCCAGCCCAGTTTTCTAAACGCCTTTTTACTTTATAGGTTATCGTAGTGAGACTTATTTCCCATTTTTGGTAATAAACTTAACAGCTGAATTTTTTTCTTCACTGAGGTTTTACATTTTTAAGTTTGCCATGTAATCACTTTGGATTTTGACATGTAATAACTCCCGTGAAATACCTTGGAGAAATTATATCTATGACAAAGAGGGCTGTAACGTGTACTTTAGGGGAAGGAAATAAATGCCAAACTGAAAGCAATTATATAGGCAGTATTAAAAACATTAAATATGTATCAAAATTTTAAAATGCAGGTTTAAAAGGAAGGTAGGAAAAGACCTAACTTTGACACTATATATGTTAAGAAACTATATTCTGTTTTCTGTTGGGGGAAATCTCCCAAAAATGACTGGCTTTTTAATTAAACCCATTAGTTTTGTGATAGGAAGTTCTGTGAGAGACAGATTAAGAATGTGGTGTAAGCTACTTGTTTGAAATATGCATTAGTACAGTATGGTTGTATGTAATTCGTATTTAAGAGTTTTAGAACTCTTTGTGTTTGGGGGAAACACAGCATAGAAGCATATATACTGGAAAGGCAATGCATTGAACACGAAAAAGTGTGACATCCAGGAAGATCCTAGATGAGTTCTAGTTAATGTGCAAAAGGAAACCAGCTTACAGCCATATTCAATTTTAATACATGACTTTTGCAAAGTTCTTCCATTCTTCCTGCCCAGTTCACAAACTTCTTTTTCCCTCCTTTCTCCTTGCCTCATGCGTTTTCAGGAATCTGAATGATTCTGATATCCTAATGATGTACAGTGTGACCTGGCCAAAATTTGTGGTGACACTTTCCAGTTGGATCCTCATCCATACGAGATTTTTTGCACTCTGTAACTTTCTCTTTTGCCAGCATATACCTCTTTTATTGAGGAATCAAGGTCTCTCGTGGTGACTGAGTGGGAAGGAATAAAGATAAAACTGAAGGTGTGACGAGTTGAAAAATAGAGACAGAATTTTAACTTGAAAATTGTTTGTGAACAGAAGGAGAGGCAGCATTGTCTTCCTAAGCGGTTGGTAAGTGGTAGCTGCAATAACCCAGATGTCCACCCTGAGAGCACCACATGCTAAATGCTTTCCGTTCAGAGCCTATTCCAGGTTCACTCATCTGTAGATCTGCTAATGGGAAGCGGCTGAGCCTCCAGGTAGCGTGAAACAATCATCTGGAGAGGAAACTCCTCACAGAAAAATTAACACAACTTCTTTTATGAAAGACAGGTCACTGTGGGAAGTAACTCTACATACTTATCGTCAGTTGTTGAAAAAAGATTCATATGACATTGAGGGATGATAATCTCAAATATGTCCTGCATTGTTTTTAACAGCTTTGTGTTTCAAATTCATAGCACTTTCTAATCCTGATAAAGTAGCCTAATTTTCTAGCTTGCTTTGTTCAGTAAAATGTATTTCTAAATCCATTTTAAGCAGCTATTTCTTCCATTTGAGTAATTTTCTATCAAGTTAATAGATTCCACACAAGCATACCTGACTTTTAATGTTGATATATACTATATATTCCAAACTCACTGGTGACAATAGAATGTACAATCAAAATGGAATTCAGTTGTTTAAAGCATATCTAGCTTATTTTGTTAAAGTGTTTCTTCATTTTACCCCTCTTAGCCAAAGTGTAGTGATTCCAAATCATATTTTACATTATACTGAGGTAACATTTCCTTCTTCCTTCCCAGCAAATGTGAAGCAAAAAGAATGTGTTCGATACGGTTGTGTCATTTTAAGATAAGATGACTTTACAACTACCATATCTATAGGGGACATTTGCTTAACATAGTAAACCCCTGTACAGCAATCCCCAAGTTACAAACTCTGACTTACATACAAACCAACCCCAGTAAAGACTATTATATTAAAAATTCAAGGTACATACCATGATTTGTAATAACAAAGAGGTGCTACTTTGCAACGGGAATCGAAACATTGTTATTATTATTCCTGTAATATTATGTTAAAGATATTTTAGTGTATCTGGATGTGTTTTTCAATGTTTTTTATGGTATAGTAAGGTACACTTTTTTTTTATGGTATAGTAAGGTACACATTTGACTAACTGACATTAGATACAAACCGTACCTAATTGTTCCGACTTACTTACACATTCGATTTAAAGGCAAAATTTAGGAACAGAATTTATTCATAATCCGGCGACTGCCTGTGTCAGTAAGTTCAGCTGTAGAGGCAGGCCCAAAAGCAAAGTATATTTTTTATTTTGAGGCATTAGGCATTGATTTACAAATGTTTTCATTTTAGATTGAGTCTAAAAAACACTTTGATATATTATCCAAACTATTATATCTGACAATAACAATGCCTGTGAGTGTATCTGGCGTTATTTTTGATCGTAGGGTCCTGCCCTAATTGTCATGAATCTTGTTTTTTTATTCTTAGCAATGCCACTGGCTTTCTAAAGATAGAGCAATGGATGAAGGAAACAGATAAAGATTTTTTTCTTTTAGGTGACTAGACCGAGATAGAACATTATAACTTAGCTGAGTCCGTGTTGCCCGTGTAATTTAACAACAGTGCAGAGTCCCATAAAGAAAAGCCTTGCTTTGTTCATTGCTATGCCCCCAGTTTGTACAACAGCCCTAGCACATAGTAGGTGCTCAGTAAGTGTTGTTGCTGTGTGCTGTTGATTCTGACTCATAGCAGAACTATAGGACAGAGTAGAACTGCCCCATAGAGTTTCCTAGACTGTAATCTTTACAGGAGCGGATTGCCGGGTCTTTTCTCCTATGGAGCCACTGGTGGGTTTGAACTGCCGACCTTTCAGTTATCAGCCGACTGCTTAACCATTGAGCAACCAGGGCTCCTTCAGTAAATATTAGTTGAATGAGTATTGAAAGTTGGGAAAGAGAGCACAAGTCATACACAATTAAGAGTTTGTAAGTGTAGTTTTAGAGTGACTCCTGTGTGTTTGAAAACTGAAAGGAAGCTGAAAACCAGAACAGCATTAAGAGGGTTGAGCAGCTGGGCAGAATGTTAATCTGTAAGAACCATTGAAACCACTGGATACGTTCAAGACGGAGAATACTTATATTTACTAGAATTCCTCTACCGTATATGTTGGGATTCAGCATGAGGCATACTGAGGACTTGCTTTTAGGATCCCCAAATGAATATTCTTTGCCTTTTGAGGAGGGTGGGTCTAGTTAACTACAACAAACACTTTTGTTTTGCTGAATGGAGTAGTCACATTTGGGGGCGAAGCTGAATTGTTTGCTAAGTGCTATCACCAGGGATCTTCTTACTCTGCTCTACCTCTAGGCAGAATTCACCCTCTTTTCTATATAAATGTCCCAGGGACATTTAAAGGATATTGGTTTAAAAGAGTATCAAACTGTTAGCCTTTACAGATTAATTGGAAACCCTGGTGGTGTAGTTTTTAAGAGCTACAGCTGCTAACCAAAAGGTCAGCAGTTCGAATCCACCAGGCGCTCCTTGGAAACTCTATGGGGCAGTTCTACTCTTTCGCATAGGATCGCTATGAGTCGGAATCGACTCGACGGCAGTGTACTTTTTTTTTTGTTTTTACAGGTTGATCGTATGTTTTGGTGTTCCCTTGAAACTCTAAATCAGTGCTGGCAACTAGAAATACGTAGTTTAAAAATTTTTAGTAGCCTCGTTAATAAAGTAAAAACAAACAGGTGAAAGTAGTTATAATAATATATTTTATTTAACCCAATGTATCAACAACGTTATCATCTCATTGTGTAATCAATATAAAAATTGTTGTTGTCGTTGTTAGGTGCCGTCAAGTCGGTTCCGACTCACAGTGACCCCGTGTACCACAGAATGAAACACTGCCCTGTCCTCACCATCCTCACAATCGGTGTTAAGCTTGAACCCATTGTTGCAGCCACTGTGTCAGTCCATCTGATTGAGGGTCTTCCTCTCTTTTGCTGACCCTCTATTTACCGAGCATGATGTCCTTCTCTGGGGACTGGTCCCTCCTGATAACATGTCCAAAGTACGTGAGAAAAGGTCTCACCATCCTTGGCTCTAGGGCGCCTTCTGCCTGTACTTCTTCCAAGACAGATCTGTTTGTTCTTTTGACAGTCCATAGTATATTCGATATTCTTTGCCAACACGATAATTCAACTACTAGTGAGATAATTGAATACTATTTTTTTTAATACGCAGTCTTCAAAATTCTGTGTACATTTTACACTTACAGCATGTCTCAGTTTGGACTAGCCAAACTCTGCTCAGTAGCCACATATGGCTGTTGGCTTACCACACTGGACAGTGCAGCCCTACACAAACCCATTCACAGGATTGGGCCAGTGACTCCCCGCTGACGTAATTGAGTTGGTCCTAAAAACGTCTTTAAAATTCTCTCTCTTGGGCTAGCTTGAAATCCCTGGTATTGGTACTACTCTTTAAAAATCTTTTTAAGGGTTGCAATTGTAAGTGTGTTAAGTATTTCTCTTCAGAAGAATAATACTTTAAGTAGTTTAATGCTTGTATATGAAAGCTGTTCATTTGGTTAACCTTATTTACAGAGTAAAACATCATCAGATACTGTATCTATTTTAATGAGAGGTCTCGAGATTCAAGCTTAACCAGCGGCATATCTTTGACAGAGGTCCCTTGGTCTGGGATTCAGGGTTGGTGGAGGTGAGGCAAGTGCTCCAGCAGCACTGGGTCTTTGGAGAGCTCAAGAGACAAACCAACTTTTTGCCTCTAACTTTCTCTCGGTGAAGGGGCGAAAGCCTAGGGTTTTTATGTGATTTTAGTCCTGTGGTCTTGTCTGTCATGGTGGTGCCTGACTCACATGGCATCAGGGGAGCCTGTGTCATAGGTCCATAATCAGGAGTGCATATTCAGGGTGTCTTAACATAGAGCAACTAGAGGCTATGTCACACCGTATCAGAGTGAAGCAGCTGTCTTACAATGAGGTAGCTGGCTGTAAGATTAGAACTTACACAAAACGACAGAGAAGTTTACTTGTCTGTTTTAAATCTTAACCTAAATGTCTAAGTCACACATTACTTGTCGCACACACATGTGATTTGGGATCATTACGTTATAAGCATACATGACATTGACTTGTCAACTAACTGATAATTTTACTAGATAGCTTTTCTTTTTCTCACTTATCTCTGCCATCACCCTCACACACATACCCAACACATTCTTCTTCATTTTTGCTTTTTTGGTAATGTTGAGATATAATTCATACACCATAAAATTTATCCGTTAAAGTGGATTTTAGTATATTCACAAAGTTGTGCAACCATCACCAATATCCAGTTCCCTTCATTTTAATCACAAATCTTCTGGGCCTCACTTATCCTAACTCTCCTTCCTTGGCAACCTCAGTCTGAAGAGGGAAGGAAGATGGAGAAGGTGAGGATTAGAAACGCAGCAGCATCTTTGGGGAACTCATATTTGGACTGTTAACTCTTCTGGATATTTGAAGACATCCTGAGGGGCATTAAGACAATATTAAAAATTAGAGAAGGTATAGAGCTAGGTTTACAAAATAGTCTATGGTTTCCCGGTTTGATACTTGGTCCAAAATGCTAACAATATAGCCTTACCATCATGTAAATTAAATAATCCTTTCTCCAAATAAATAAATAAAAGAATTTAGAGTTTGAAATAATAAACAGTTTACATCCACTTTAAAAGAGAAGATAGAAGTTTTGATTCATAACTCATCTCCAGCCTTACTATAGTAGTTCTGAAAAGCATTTTGAATAACCTAGGGTTTCAAAGTGAAAGGGAACTCCTGTCACATTAGTCATAACTCAGGGACTCCTGTTTGTGTCAAGTGATTCTACCACATATCTTTGTGTAGTTAGCATAATTGTTTAGAATATTCTCTGAGGGACATTACTATCAATTACAATTAAAGGATTTTAGAGTCAGAGTCCCCACCTTGTGTTCCATTTGAATCGTACTGTTTTGCATGACTTTAAATGGCCACATCTTTATTTTTATTAAGGGGAAAGCAACTGCAAGGAATGTGGTTATCATGAGCTGATCTTACCCTTGGGGTATTTGAGATACTTTCTAACCCTGAGATGGTGATTGCTTTCTGATTGCTATTCTGCTTGAGCATGCCTTACTGCCTAATTATGATGCTCTGCTGCCTTGGTCATATGATGGATAGACAGACTGACCTGAGAAGTATTTCCAGAGCTCACTATTCAGATTGAGGGAAAGACGGAGAGAGCCAATCTTTTCATTTTTCCTTTTCTTATGTTTTTTTCTCTCTCACAGAAAACATTTCCTCTCTTTTTCACCTGGATCAATAAGCATGTCTTCATGGTCTAATTACCTCCAGATTGAGTAGTAGCATCATATTGATATCTTTATTGGGGTTTTCTGCTTCCATCTTTACTCTGACCAGTTCTTCGACCATAACAATGGATCTTTATCTCTCACCCCAAATTATTTTCAAGCCTATGTTGAGTGAAATAATATAATAATAAAGAATATACTTTAATTTGAGGTTTCATATTTTTGTACACTCTGTTTATTTAAAAAAAAAATAGTGTCCCATGGCAGGTTGCAAGTATAAATTAATGTCAGAATTACCATATGAAATTCTCTTGCTAACTTTAATCGGCAATTTCTCAGAGAGCGATAGAATCCACGGTGCTAATGAATAATGTGCCCAGAAGCTCTTATTACAGGGTTGGCATGAATTCCACTTAATGACAAGCTTTCTCAAGCAGCAGTTGATTTTAAATCCTATTCTTCATTAGTGAAGTATAAAATGTTAATAATACCTTCCATTGTGCTGTTCTTTTGTAGCACAGTAGAATATATCTTCATGTTCACCAAGACACTTTTTAAGATCCTACTGGTAACTTCCTATATCATGAATAAGATGTGTTCAGGAAGTAAAAATGTATGTTTTCTCATTGTTCGCTATATGTTTTTCTAATAATCACATCTGAAGCTGATTATGCAGTAATAGCCTTAAGATATTATTTTTTTAATGTACTACTTTAGTCTTAATACTAGTTTTTAATCTCTTCTTGTTTCTGTGAAGTCTGAATGAGATTTTCAAAATTGAATAATAATTTGATCCGTTAATCTTTTGAAGCTAGTAATTTTATTTTCCTCTCTTTGCAGTCTCTGAGGTTCGCAAATGAATAGAGCTTCATTACTGCAGTCTGCATTTAATAACCATTATCCATTATCTTGTAATTAAGACTCCCTGTAACGAATCGCGAGGACAATGCAGAAATACATAGTACATTTCTTTAATGAACTGGAAAGTGTTCATCTTGTTCTATTTAGTACTCCGTTGCTGAACAGTCATTAAAGCCACTGGAGAATAGAGCTAGATGGATTTTGAAGACTGTCTTGAATTTGTGGTTAATCTATTAGAATTAAAATTTCATCTCCTATTTTTATCAACAGCTGATTAGAAGTCATTCTGTTTGACCAAATTGATTAGAAGACCATATACAAGGACAGCTGTTGTTTAATGAAAGTTTTTAATGAAACTCTACCATGGAGACTTGTAATTATGGGCCTTAGAAAAGCTGGAAGTTGCTTTAGACCACAAAAAAAGTGTTGTGCTAGAGATTTCAAATTAGGAAAACAAAAAAATAATACTGTTTAGTCTAATACTATAAATTTATTATTTTAATTTCAGCTGATCACAGTTGCGTACTAGTCTATTTAATCTGTTACTTTTGACTTTTTCAGACCTTTCATCTCCTAGTTTAGTGATTTCATTGAAATTGTGGGCACTGAGGAAAAAACATTTTATGAATAGCTCTTTTAATTGTCAGATATTTTCTCATAAGGTTTTTCTCCCTAAGCTGAGCAGAAGTAAGCTTGGTTAATGTTGGATTTACATGAGCTCTGAGGAGACTCTATAGCACTCTGTGATGTTGGTAATTCAGAATGTAGCATTTATTTCTCTAAGGTGACATTGAATCGCTATAGCAGAGGGGCAAGGAAAGCAATATTAAAATGAGAAGTAAAACAAAAGTATGTGCCTACTTAGTCCCACTGGAAAATCCATTGTTCTTTTGACAGTAATAAAATACTAATGTACTTTCTGAAGTATTTTGTGTAACTGAAGCTAGGTCTTACTCCAGGATTCAAAGAAATAGCCAGTACCCGCATGCCTCAACGGCTGTTTTTAATCTCTTGCATGGTCTCTGACTCTTATTGACCTTCCTCAAGGCAGACACCTCCAACGCAGACACCAAATTTAGCCTCTTATAACACTGCTTTCATGTGCTCAGACCTCATGTTGCCGAAAGGACGGAGCCCAATTTATGTTTGCATGTTCAAGACCTTCTATATTTTCCTAAGTAACATTTATAGTCACATATTCAAAAACATACATTCTCACACATACCCCAGATAGGTTCCCTGTAATAAGCGCTGTCTTAGTCATCTAGTGCTGCTACAACAGAAATACTACAAGTGGTTGGTTTTAATGAAGACAAGCTTATTTCCTCATAGTCAAAGTAGGCTAAAAGTCCAAATTCAGGGCGTCAGCTCCAGGGGAAAGCTTTCTCTCTCTCGGCCTTCTCATCAGTGTTCCCCCAGACTAGGAGCTTCTCGGCTGAGGGACCCCAGTCCAAAGGACACGCTCTGCTCCTGGCACTGCTTTCTTGATGGTATGAGGTCCCCCTGTCTCACTGCTCACTTCTGTCTTTTATATCTCAAGACATTGCCTCAGGACACAAGCCAGTCTTGTAGATCAGGTCCTGCCTTACTAACACAACTGCCACCCATCCTCCCTCATTAACATCATAGGGGAAGGTTTACGACACAAACGGAAATCACACAGTACCAGGAATCATGGCCCAGCCAAACTGATACACACATTTTTTGGGGGACATAATTCAAACCATGACAAGCCTCTCACATAGATTCCTCAGATTTATTGTTGTTTGTATATATGCCTCGCACTTTTCTGTGCTTTTGGTATTTCTTCTGATGGTAGTGTTCTAACATCTGCCCTCTCATCTTTAAATTTTATCTCTCTCAAATTTTATAACAAATTCCATCTGTTCAATAAAACTTTCCTATATTATTCTATCTAAAGTGGATCTCTTTGAACCATTCCAATTCTTGTTGACCATAATACTTACTTGGCATATATCCCAAACATCTTAAATAAACTATCTAGTTCTTTCCCCCCATACCTGATTGATAGACAGTAAAGGTTTGGCTAGCCATTAAAGTGATATTTAGGGACTGTTGGTTTCAGCTCCAACATGGAAAGAGCTTGGAAATCCTCAGTTCTCTTCTGCAGCAAGAATAAACTGAAAAGCAGTGATTTATTCTGGACCCATCAAAGTACTGGGGTCTCAGGGTAAACTGCTACCTGAAGTCTGGAGAGACAGGTAAACCCAGATCTGCTTACCTGGAGCAGAAGCTGCTAGAGCCATAAACTGCTAGAAGCAAATGATAATTTTGACAAGTTACTTGAGGCTGAATGTGGCCCCCACACTTTTGTGATTTTGCCTCCAGGAACCCCACAAGATTTTCACAGTGAAGAGCTGAGAAAAATCCCTTTGTGGTTCTGGCAGAGGGAGTGGAAGAGTAATCATTTTGAAATATGCCTAGAGCATTCTTCATAACAAAGACCTATTCTCCAGGGGAAATGACTTAATCAGAGTCCTATTCCACCTGGGAGAAGGGCATTTATCCCATTTCAACCCCCCTCTGTCTAGTCTTTCTGTATTACCAAAAAGGGTGGGGGCTGGTGCTAAGAAACACTTGTGACAGTTTAGCCCAGGCACATAGGCACTGAGAGACTGAGATCTAATCACAAGGTTATAGAACACTTCCCCTCCCCCACACATTATCACTATACTAACTGTTACAGCTGAAAGAGCTGTAAGGCCAGATGATCTTCGAGAAGGAGTATTTAGGGAAGCCTAGAGTCAACAGAGGAGATAAAAACGAGGATTCTGGAGTAATTAGAAGATGCTAGCACCAACAGCAAACATTAAACAGCCCAACTCTTAGCAGATTAACATAAAACCTCACACCAAAGGCCTGTTTTTTAAGTTCCTATTACCTAATATATCCTGTTCGGCTTCCAATAAAAATATCACGAGATACGCTAAAAGACAAAAAACAGTTTAAAGAGCAAGCATTATGACCAGATGCAGCTGTGACATATGTTGTAATTATCAGACAGAGTATTTAGAATATCATGATTAATATGCTAAGGAGGGCTGTCATGGAAAAAGTATGTAACATGCAAGAATGATGGGTAAGAACTAGATGGTGCCTGGCTATCACTACCATCCGTTCTGATGGACCCTGGTAGAAAAATGTGGAACAGAACTTAAAATTCCTAAAAGAAAAACAAAACAAAACAAAAAACCAGACTTACTGGACCAGTTGAGACTGGAGGACTCCTTGAGACTGTTACCTTGAGATACTCTTTAAACTTTCAACTGAGACTAGCCCTAGTGGTCACCTTTTAGGTAAATAACAGATTGGTTCACCAAATAAAGAATATCACCTGTGAGTACTGTGTGCCCTAAAAAAAAAAGATTGTCTATAAGACCACACAGTCAACGGTTACTTTGAAACAAAGAAGAGAACGTAAGGGGGCAGGGAAACTAGATTGATGGAAACAGAACAACAAAATGGAAATAATGTTCACGCATTGTGAAGAACGTAACCACTAGCACCGAAAAATTTGTGTAGAAATTGTGGAATGTGAGCCTAAAGTGCTATGTAAACCTTCACTGAAAACACAGTAAAATATTATTTAAAAAAAAAAAAAAAAGGGTAATATATCCAGAGAGATGGAAACTCTAAGAAAGATTCAGAAAGAAATGCTAGAAATCAAAAACACTGTAACAGAAACAAAGAATGTGTTTGATGGGCTTATCTGTAGACTGGTAAGGCCAAGGAGAGAATGAGGGAGTTTGCAGACAGGTCAACAGAAACTTTCCAAACTGAAATTTAAAGAGAAAAAAGAATTTACAGAAAAACTAGAAAAGAACATTCAAGAACTGTGGAACAATTTCTAAAGTTGTAACACACATAATTGGAATACTAGAAGAAGAAAGAGAAAACAAAGCAGAAGAAATGTTTCCAGTAATAATGGCCAAGACATTCCAAAATCATTGACAGCCACCAAACCACAGATCTAGGAAGACCAGAAAATGCCAAGCAGGCTAAACATTTAAAAAAAAAAACTACATCTACACATATTATATTCAAACTGCAGAAAACCAAAGATAAACAGAAAAATCTTGAAACCAACCAGAGAAAGAAAATGCTTAACTATAGAAAAATAAAGAATTACAATGGACTTCTCATCATAAACCATGCCAGCAAGAAGAGAGTGGGATCAAATACTTAAAGTGTTGAAAGAAAAAAACCTCCCAACCAGAATTCTATATCCAGTGAAATTATCCTTCCAAAAATGAAGGGGAAATACTTTCTCAGACAAACAAACATGGAAGGACTTCATAGTTAGCAGAACTGCCGTGCAAGAAATGTTAAAAGATAAGTTCTTCAGAGAGGAGGAAAATGATATAGATCAGAAATTTCAGATCTACATAAGAAAGGAAGAATGTCAAAGAAGGAATTAATGAAGGTGAAATCAAATCTTTTATTTTTTGTATTCTTAATTGATCTAAAAGATGACTGTTTACAGTAATAATAGTAACAGTGTCTTGGGCGATTATGTATATGGATAAGTTAAATGAATGACAGCAATGTTATAAGAGATGAGAGGGAGGAATTGGGAGTGCTTTCTTATAAAATACCCTCAGTACTCGTGTAGTGCCATAGTGTTATTTGAAAGTACACCTAGATTAGTTAAAAATAAATATTGCACACTTTAGGGCAACCACTATAAATATTTATAAAAGAAGTATAAGTGATATGTTGAGTACGCTGAGAGGAGAAAAAAATGGAATCATATAAAATGCTCACAACCAGAGAAGGTATAAAAACAGGAAAGAATACAAGAATAGAAAAGTTCTAAACAAGGTAGATATTAAACTAACTAAATCAGACAGAATATAATTGTTAATGGTCTCGTTGAAAGAGACTCAAAGTAGATGAAAGCATAGTTGTCTATGAGAAACCTACTTTAAATATAAAGACTCAGTTTAAAAGTAAAGGAATAGAGAAATATGTACCAGGATAATAGTAATCAAAAGAAAGGCGGAATAGTTATTTATTTCAGACAAGGCAGACTTTGTACATAAGGATAAGGAGGTCACTTCTCCAGCAAGACACCTAACAACAAAAAGTCAAAGTATCAAAGGCAAAAAGTGATAGAACTTCAAGGAGAAATAGACAAACTCACTTTTATAGTTGGAGACTTCAACACATTCTGGTTTATAAAACATACCTTAGCAAATTTTAAAAGAATCGAAAATATACAAAGTATGTTAGAATTAAACTAGAAATCTGTAAAAAAAGATAGCTGAAAAATTCTCAAATGTTTGGAGATTAAACAACACAATCCTAAATAACACATGGGCTAAAGAAGATGTCTCAAGAGAAATTAAAACATATTTTGATCTAAATGAAAATTAGAATACAATTTATCAAAATTTGTGGGATGCAGTGAAAGCAGTTCTTAGAGGGAAATTTATAGTATTAGATTCATATTAAAAAGAGTAAAGATCTAAAATCAATAATCTAATCTTCGACCTTAAGAAAGTAGAGAAAGATGAGCAATTTAATTTTAAAGGAAACAGAATAAAATAAATAATAAAAATTAGAGATGAAATTGAAATAGGAAAATAATAGAGAAAATAAAACTAGGCAAACTCATAGACACTTCCTAGACACATCAAACACCTGGAGGGACTGAGCTACTAGGGCTGAAGGCTGGGGACCATGGTCTCGGAGGATGTCTAGGTGAATTGGCATAACATAGGTCATAAAGAAAATGTTCCACATCTCACTTTGGTGAGTAGTGTCTGGGGTCTTCAAAGCTTGCAAGTGGCCGTCTAAGATACATCTGCTGGTCCGTCCCATCACATTTGGAGCAAAGGAGAATGAAGAAACCAAAGACACTAGGAAAACATTAATCCAAAGGACTGATGGACCACATGAACCATAGCCTCCATCAGCCTGAGCCCAGCACGGCTAGATGGAGCCCGGCTACCACCAGCAACTACTCTGGCAGGGATCACAATATAGGGTTCCAGACAGAGGGAGAAAAGTATAGAACAAAATTCAAATTCACAAAAGAAGACCAGACTCACTGGTCTGACAGAACCTAGAGGAACCCCCGAGACTACGGCCCCCAGATACCCTGCTAACTCAGAACTGAAGTCATTCCTAAAGTCTACCTTTCAGCCAAAGATTAGACAGGCCTATAAAACAAACAATAACACATGTGAGGAACGTGCTCCATAGTTCAATCAAGTATATGAGACCAATTGGGCAACACTTGCCCAAAAGCAAAGTCAAGAAGGCAGGAAGGGACAGGAAAACTGGACGAACATACACAGAGAACCCAGGGTGGAAAGGGAAAAGCGGAGAGTGCCGACACGTTGGTTGCAAAAGAGGATTGCAACCAATGTCACAAAAAAGTTTGTTTATAAATTTTTGAATGAAACTAATTTGTGCAGTAAACTTTTCACCTAAAACACAATAAAATTTAAAAAACAGAAGATCTAACAGATCTGATAAAAAAATTAGAGCAGAAATCAATGAAATTGAAAACAGGAAAACATCTAGAGAAAATGAAAGCTGGTTTTTTGAAAAGATTAATAAAATTCATAAACCTGTATGTAGCCCAGCTAACCAAGAATAAAAGAAGACACAAATTACTAATTATCAGAAATGAAAGAGTGGTCATAATTACTGTTCCCATGGACAGTGAAAGAAATCGTGTGAACAGCTATGAGGTCCCTAGGTGTCGCAAATTGTTTGCGCTCAGCTACCAACTGAAGGATTGGTGGTTTGAACCCGCCTACCAGCACCACAGAAGAAAGGCCTGGCAGTCTGCTTCCATAAATAGTATAGCCAAGAAAATCCTATGGAATAGTTCTACTTTGTAACCCATGGGTCCACCATGAATCGGAGTCAACTCGACGGCAGTGGGTATGAACAACTGTGTGCCACAAAGCTGATAAATGAAATGGACCAATTCCTTGAAAGACACCAACTACCAAAACTCACGCAAGGAGAAATACATAATCTGAATAAGTTTATATTTATTAAATGAATTCAGTCAATAATCACAACTTTCCAAAAAAGAAAGCACCAGACCTAGATTGTTTCACTGGTGAATTCTACCAAACATTTAAGGAGGAAATGATACTAATTCTCCACAATCTCTTCCTGAAAATAGAAGCAGAGGAAACATTCATTTTATGAGGCCACCAGGACTGTAATACATAAACCAAATAAAGATATTACAAGAAAGGAAAACAAATATCTCTCATGAACATAGATGCAAGAATCCTCAAAAAAGTATTAGCAAACCCAACAATGTATAAAAACGGAGTTATACATTGTGATCAAGTGAGATTTGTTCCAGGCATGCAGAGCTGGTTCAACAAAATGTAACCCGCCACATCAACAAGCTAAAGAAAAACCATATGATTATAACAATTGATGCAGAAAAGGCACTTGACAAATTCCAGTGGAGTAGGAATAGAGAACCTTCTCAACTTGATAAAGAACACCTACCCAAAAAGAAAAAAAAAAAAAAATTACAGCCAACTCCAGCTAACATAATTAATGAGAAACTAGACACTTTCCCCTCAAGATTGGGACAAAGGCAAAGATATCCTCCTTCACTACTCCTGTTCAACAAGTCCTATCTAGTGCAGTAAAACAGAAAAAGGAAATCAAAGGTGTCCAGATTAGGAAATGGGGTAGGCTGATAATTGTTCCCAAAGATATGTCCAGGTCCTAATCTCTGGAACCTGTGAATGATACCTTATTTGGAAAAAGAGTCTCTGCAGATGTGACTTTAAATTATTGTTGTTGTTTTTAGGTGCCTTTGAGTCAATTCCGACTCATAGCAACCGTATGTACAACAGAGTGAAACACTGCCCGGTCCTGTGCCATCCTCACAATCGTTGCTATGCTTGAGCCCATCATGACTTTCAGTATCTTGAAATGAGAGAATTCTGATTATCTGCATGGGCCTAAATGCTATCACAAGTGTCCTTGTAAGAGTGAGGCAGAGGGAGATTAGACACACATGGAAGAGAAGGCTGTATGAAGACAGAGGTGGAGTGTATTGTGATATCCTGGATGGGACTGGGCAGTTGGATAAAACTATAGACATGTGAATAAAGTACAGACTTTAGTTAATAATAACATGTCACTGTTGGCTCACTGATTGTAACAAATGTGCCATACTAATGTAAGGTATTATTAATTGGGGAAAATGGATACAGAATATTTGGGAATTCTTTCTACTATTTTTGCAATTTTTCTGTAAATCTAAATTTGTTCTAAAATACAAGGTTTATTTAAAAGTAAATAGATATTTTGTTCTGAGCCACGTGCTTAGTTTTGTTACTTAAGCTAAAATGAAACTCTCTTCCCTTCCCCGTGAGTCAGTTAACCAAAAACAAAAAAACCCATTGCAGTCGAGTCGATTCCGACTCATAGTCAGAGGTCAGAAACAGTTTCCTGTTTCTTGGTAGCTGTGGCTGTCCATCCATCCTTCCATGTATCCCTCCAACCAGCAAATGTTTGTTGAGCTTCTAGTGTGTGTCATGCTCTGGGGATACAAAAGTGAGTAAGAAAGATCGATACCTTCCCTGAAAGCTGCTTACAATCACAGTCCAGAAAAGGGAACAGACAAGGATACAAATAATGTGTGGGGTGCTGTTGTTACCCCTGGGATACTTTCACCTCTGCTCTTCCCAAATGCATTAGGAAAAGAGTCTTCACTCTTAGGCTGCCTCCAGACTCTTCCAAAAGAGTATGGTTATTTTGATTAACTTTAGATGGTTTGATCTTTAAGTGGACATGTTGTTGTTGCTCGGAGCCAGGGAGTCGGTTCTGACTCATAGCGACCCCATGAACAACGGAACGAAACACTGCCCGGTCCTGCACCATCATGATCGTTGTTAAGCTTGAGCCCACTGTTGCAGCTACTGGGTCAATCCATCTCGTTGAGGGTCTTCTCTTCCTTTTCGCGCTGACCCTTTACTTTACCGAGCATGATGTCCTTCTCCAGGGACTGGCCCCTCCTGATAAACATACCTTTTATTTATTTATTTATTTTAGACCTCAAAGTGTAACCTTGTCACTTACCTTAATATTCTTCTCTTCTGAAACGCTTAAAAGAATTTAGATGATCTAAAATGTCATACCCAAAAGCCCTAGTGAATCAGAAGGCAATGTCTCTTCTGATCCCTTGTGTAAACACATTTGGTCTTATTGTGAATTCTTTGGAATGTCCCCTCACCATCTTACATTTGTGTGGAAACTTTAATCTCTCCTCTTTGCTAATCTTATTTCTGTGTTGTAGGTCCTGTAGATCCGTTCATTCATTCATTAGGTTAGTGCATGGCGACTTCAGGACCTTTGCACTTGCTATTTCCTGCGCTTGAAATGTTCTTTCTCTAGATTTCTTTCATTCATGGGTTTGAATGTCACTCATCATAAATGCTGTCTTGATGACTTTATTTAAATCTAACCATCCCTCCTGAACTCCATCACTCTCTATTTTGTTACATTACATTATTTTCCGCACAGCCTTTATTTCCGCCTGGTATTTAAGTTTTCTTGTCTTTTCCCTCTAGAAATCTGTTTACAAGTGCTGGAATTTTGTCTGTTTTATTTATTGGTCTATTCCCAGCATCTAGAACAGCATCTGGCACATAGTAAGCACTCAGCATGTCTCCATTTCTCCCAGTGGGCCTATTGGCCCAAAGACAAGGCCTTTGGTGACCTGCCTTGATACATCAGAGTTCCCGTGGTATTTACACATATTGCAGCTACCTAGGTCCTTGCCCCATTTATATTTGTATAGCTCTTGACAGTTTGCAAAGTGCTTTTGCATGGATTCTCTTCTGATCCCTTGTGTAAGAATTCTCAGGCGTATTTTAAGGAGATAGAATTTGCAAGGTTAGTGTCAGAGACAGAGCTAGAAACTAGACCTCCTACTTCTAGCTCATCAGGTGATCACCCACAGTACCTGTCTCCTCTGCACATGCTCTAGAGTGTGTACTTTTTTTTATTGTGCTTTCGGTGAAAGTTTACAGCTCAAGTTAATTCCTCATACAAAAATTTATACACGTATTATTGTGTGACACTAGTTGCAATCCCTGTGATGTGACAGCACACTTTTCCTTTCCACCCTGGGTTTCCCATGTCCATCCAACCAGCTCCTGTCCCTTTCTGCCTTCTCATCCTGCCTCCGGACAGGAGCTGGCCATGTAGTCTTGCGTATCTGCTTGTACTCAGAAGCACACTCTTCGCGAGTATTATTTTTTGTTTTATAGTCCAGCCTAATCGTTGTCTGAAGAGTTGACTTCGGGAATGGTTTTAGTTCTGGGTTAACAGAGCGTCCGGGGACAATGTCTTTGAGGGTTCCTCCGGTCTCAGTCAGACCATTAAGTCTGGTCTTTTTATGTGAATTTGAGTTCTGCACCACACTTTTCTCCTGCTCCGTCAGGGACTCTGTTGTGTTCTCTGTCAGGGCGGTCATTGGTGGCACCCGGGTACCATCTAGTTATGGCCTCAGACTGATGGAGTCTCTGGTTTCTGTGGCCATTTTGTCCCTTGGACTAATATTTTCCTTGTGTCTTTGGTGTTCTTCATTCTCCTTTGCTCGAGATGGGTTGGGACAAATTGATGCATCTTAGATGGCCACTCTGGAGTTTGACGATGAGGGTTTTGAATTATTTGTTTTTATATTTTTCCTAGTGCCTTGTACACAGTGTGATTAGTGAAAGTTTGTCAACTTGAATCTTTCGGTATACAAAATAGTTGTGGAAATAACCTTTCCAACTGCAGCTGGAGTGGAAAGTTTGGGCTACTTCTTTCTCCCACTTCTATTGTCCAGTTCTTTCAATATCCTTGGGAGAATCTCAGAGACTAGCCTTAGGTGTGGTCCACAGATTCCGTGGGCTTAGACATGGGTCACAGATTCACATATTAATTTACACACAAATCACCTGGAAATCTTGTTCATGTGCATCCTGGTTGGCCAAGTGTAGGGCCTGAAAGACTGCATTTCTAACATGCTCCCAGGGTGGTGCCCATGCTGGTGGTCCACGGTCCACACTTTGAGTATTTGGGGGCTGGGTAACCACGTGAGAGATGGATTCTCTTCTTGGCCGTCTGACTATGTGACCCTACGTAAGTTTCTTAGAGACACGATAGCATTGTGGTTAAACTAGATTGCTTTGGTTAGAATTCTACCTCCTGGTGGCGCGACAGTTAAGTGCTTGGCAACAATTAAGCGCTTGGCTGATAACTGAAACGTCTGAGGTTCAAACCTACCAGCCGTTCCGAGGGAGAAAACACCTGGTGATCTGCTCTCATAAAGATTACAGTCTGGGATACCCTGTGGGCAGTTCTACTCTTCGCATAGGGTCGCTGTGAGTTGGAATCGACCCGACATCACACAACAATCCCTTACTATGTGATCTCACACATATTATTTAACTTCTCTGTACCTCAACTTCCTCTTTAAAAATGAAGATCACATTAGTTCTTAACTCATTCGGCTGTTGTGAAGATTAACTGAGTTAATGCTTGGAAAGCACCTGCAGCTGTACTGGTGCATAGCACTCAATGAACTTTAACTGTTATTATCATTTCTTTGACTCCATTTGCTCTTCTGTTAAACTACATCAATAGGTTTAAGATATATTTAAAAGACAGGAAGTTTAAAATATTTGCAGGTTATGAAATAGCATGGTCTCTTTCATGAAAATCCTAATCTGGTTGGAAGACATAAGTTTTTTGTTAATGAACAGGGCAGTAGAAATCAGCCAATGGTGATTCTTCTTGTGTTGTCAAAACCGTACTGTGCACTGGTTTGCGTCCTGTCAAGCATGGGAAAATGAGTAGGCACTCCAGGTTTGTATGATATATAATATAAAGCACAGGGCATAAAAATGTTTTTATTCATCTCAGTTATATATAAAATAAACCAACTTGATTTTAGTTGGTGGTATGGAAGTATAGAAGGAGCCCTGGTGGTGCAGTAGTTAAATGCTGGGCTGCTACCCGAAAGGTCAGTGGTTCAAACCCACCAGCCTCTCTGCAGGAGAAAGACGTGGCAGTCTGCTTCCGTTAAGATTACAGCCTAGGAAACCCTATGGGGGAGTTCTACTCTGTCCTATAGGGTGGCTGTGAGTTGGAATCAACTCAATGACAACTTTTTTTTTTTTTTTTTTAGTGGAAGTATAGAGAGGCAAGCATCCCAGAGGTCAGTGAGAATCCGTTTGGTGCTTAATTTAATTCATCCTATGGTGAGGGAAAAAAAAAAAAAAGCATGGCTGGAATTATTTTAAAGGGAGATTTTAAAATATATGTTGTTTCTTTTTTTATGAGCCTTCATTTCCTTTATACCAGAAAAAACAGTATAAATTTCCATTTTGAAAAACAGAAACAAGCAATTGCCAAAGCCATACTTGGGATTGAATAGGGTTTTTTGTTTGTTTGTGATTAATTGTGGTAAATATATGGGTAATAAAACGTTTGCCATTTCTACAATCTTTACATGTGCAGTTAGTTCAGTGACATTAAATATGTTCATCATGAACCATCCTCAGATTTTTCCATCACCCTTAACAGAATGTTAGTGTCCCCTAAGCCTGGTAAAGAGAAATTTTTAGTTTTAGTTTTTCAGATAATTAATGAAAAATAAAGTTGTGTTGTTCAGGAAAAGCATTTAAACAATTCATTTCTTCCCCTAACTCAAAAGTGTAAAAAGTAAGTTTTTAATTAACATGGAGTTTTTCTTCCTTTGTTTTAGGATCAGATTTTATTAAGACCTCTACTGGGAAAGAAGCAGTAAATGCCACCTTCCCAGTAGCTATAGTAATGCTGCGGGCCATTAGAGATTTCTTCTGGGAAACTGGAAACAAGGTATATTACTGTCAGCAGATCTTTCTTCAGAGTAAAGATAATGTCATTTATAATACTAGTTACAGCCACGATAACTGTCTTTATATGCAGAAGGTGTGAACGAGTTACCTTTATTAAGATAAATATTTAATTTACCTTTCATTACAAAAGAACACATTCGTGGAGGAAGAATGTGCAATTAACAGAAAGTGAGTGTGAGTGTGGAAGTAAGTATGTGTGATCAAGGTGTAAACTCACTTTAGTCCTTTTATTAACCGAAGACAGTTTTGTCACTGACAAGAGATTCCTAAATGGGTTCTTTAACGAACTAATTCTGCTGCCACACAGAGGCTTTCTGGCAAGGCGTTGGCCAGCAAAACCAGGTTAATGCAGAAATTAAACTTCCTTGAGGAATGGAAAGAATTGCAGAGTAACATTTATTGAATGATAAGCTGTGGTGGTGTTATGAAAAGTGTGCAATATAATGGGAAATAATCTTTTCCTGTCATTATTGAAGGACACACATAAATTGGTTTTTCTGTTGGGAAACCCCCGGTCCAGAAAAACTTATTACTTTTAATAATATGAGGTGAAGAGAAAATTCTCGAGGAGATGAACTTATTAAACAAAATAATGAAATGCTGTGAAACAGCAGGGAAAAGGTAGCTAGACGTTATATAGCTCTTGAATTAAATATCCATTTTTGCGTTTTATGGCAGTTGGATGTGCTCTTTGGAAGACTGTTAAGCTGAGGAGGGTATATGCTAGCTTTTGTCAGCTTTTCGGAAAATAATACGTATTTTTTTTAAAACGTGAAGTTAAAAGGAAAAATGTGTATGAGGTTTTTTTTTTTTAATGAGTTTGGATTTTCCTTTTCACTTCAAGTTGTTTGTTTAGCTGCAGATTATCTCAAAGGATTTTTTTTTTACATCATTGGAGAGAAAGGTAATGTGTTTTTTGTGGTTTGTTTGTTTTAAATGAGACCTACCTTTCCTTAGAAGACATTTTTTTAAACCAATCTCTTGATCTTTGATGACTGGAAACCTTAAAAAAACCTTTAATCCTTCACCAGCAGGATACGATGACTTTATATGTGACTATAGCTTCAGTATATTTTGAAATAGGAGTCATTGTTAGAATGTAGTGGTTTTGAGAGAAAATGAACTCCGCCCAGGATTTTCTCCTTCAAAATAATTTCATATCGTAAAGACATACAAATAGGATAAATATCTGTTGTGACCTATGTTTGAAAGCTGACCCAACTTGAGTAACCTCTACTCCAGTAGCCTTTCTGCAGTGATTCAGATAAGTTTGTTTTTGTTTTTTAGAAAAGCTGTAAAAAAGAGAAATCTATCTTTTGTCCTCTGATTTACACTGCCACCACTCATGAAACTGGTGGGTCTCATTCTTGGCCAAAGAGTGTAAAAATCAGATGTGAAACTTTTTATACTTACAGATGCCTGGGCCCCCCACCTGGCGGTCCTGGATTGGGGCTGGGGGCTGGGGGTAGTACTCAGTCATCTGATGTGTCATAAGCTGCACAGGTAATGCTGATATGCAGCCAGCATTAAAACTCAACTTTGAGGACTGTTTTGTTCTTAGCTAACATTGAGTAGATGCTGTGGACCAGGTCCTTTGTTTAATGCTGTTGTTGTTGTTAGCTGCTGACAAGTCAATTTTCGACTCATAGTGACCCCATGTGACAGAGTTGAACAGCCCCATAGGGTTTTGTAGGCTGTAATCTTTACGGGAGTAGATTGCCAGGAGCCGCTAGGTGTATTCGAACCAGCAACCTTTTGGTTAGCAGCCCAGCACTTAACCATTGTGCCACGAGGGCTCCTTGTGTTAAATGCTGGGGATATAAAAATGAACAAATGAGAGCCCTTAAACAACAATCAGAGAATTTCAACAGAGGTATACAAAGGGTGTTCCAGACCAGTACAGAGGGGAGACAACTTCCTGTCTTTCAATACTTTATTTTTAATTGTATTGACTCTTTCTTCAGCTAATAGAGTACCTCCCAGTTTTACTAAGAAAAGATAGATACGAGTCAAATGTATTCATTTTAATCACGTTTGATTTCACACAATGAGAATCCGTGCATGTATCTGCAAATCAGGTGCAGCCTTTTGGGTTGTTGACAAGGTGCCTGGGCAACCCTTGGATTGTAAAGTTTGTACCTCATTGATTTAAGGGATGTTTTAAAATATGATGGGCCGCCTTCCAGACCATGATTAGTGTCACTCCTGAGAAGCAGAAGTTTAATATTTCATAACTGATTTCATTGCAGATTTATGTTTTCTATATTCTTTTCCTTAAAAAGGAAAAAAAAAAAAGGATAAACTTATACTAGAACCTCTCTTTGGAAACATTGCCAAACAGACTTGCTGCACAAACTGAACTATATCGAAGAATCTATATACAGCACTGCCTAATTAACAGGAATGCTCCTGTGATTAACATTATGCTAATATCAGCTCATTGATTTTTTTTTTTGGCCTCTTCTCAACAAATAACCTTATCCCACTTTTCCTTCCTCTCCCCCTCCCCCCAGCCTCCCCCCACTTCTGCAGACTCACAGTTTTAGGCTTTGGAGTAATAGGCAGATGTGGTTAGAATCCGTGCAGTGGTACTCATCAGCTGTGTGACATGTGATTAAATCAGAGAAACCAGTTCAGAAACTTGCTGATATCCCATGTGAGAACTGACAAGGGTCTAAACTAAAGCAGTAGAAGTGAGAGTGGAGAGGATAGTATGCATGTGAGAGAGATAGAAGTTCAGGCGGAAGGAATGACAGGACTTGACTGTTCATTGGCTTTGGTGTGGTGAGGGAAATGGTGGAGTCCAGGTTAACCATGAGGTTGCTAGCTTGGATCACCAGGTTTCTAGCCTGAGTTGTTGATGGAACCACTCATTCATTGTCTCCCTACTCTATCATTCTGTTAGCAGTTACTTCCTGCTAGTGTTACCTATCAAACCAGCAGCTCTGAGTGACAAAAAGTGTGCTTGAACTATGGGATGCTGTTTTAGTTTCTCCCATCTACAGGTTCTGTACTCTACTGGATAATCAAGCTCCTGAGACAAGTAAATCCAGATAAGCAGGGTTTTACTGTATATGGAACATGTTGATCTTTTCTTTATGGACCCAGAAACATCATTTATAAACATCTGACATTGTCTGACTATTGCTTTTTTACAGTCAACCCTCAAAAACTACTGAAGTGTGAAGAGCCCCTACACTCTTTTCTACTTTGCTTTTGTAACTGGTATGCCTGTTTTATAGAACTCTGTCTACCTACAGCTTAAGAAAAAATAAGTCTCTGCAGTTAAGTTGTTTAAAACAAGGGTCAACTCTCCTTGCTGGATTGCTGGCAGTTTGTTTAACGTGGCCTTGTGTCTTTTGAACCTCCGGATGAAGGCTGAAAGATGAAGGCTTATTTGTAGAAATGTAGAATGAATGGGCTTTTGTGATACCTGTTTTCCTATTTACTGACACTTCTCTTGTTTATCCCAGGTTCACAGCTATGCTAGATGGCTGAGGTTTATGACTTTCCAATAAGTGAAATGTTAATAAGGGTTATTAACCCTCATTAGTGTCTCCCCAGAAGCAGTGACATTCTTCCCATTAATCTTGAGAAAGTTATTTTGTGGTGTGAGTTGGTTATCTAAGCTTTTTTGCTGGATGATGTGAAGAGTCTAGACTCTTAAAAAAAGAGAGAGGAGAGAGAATTGAGACCCTGTATAAACTCAGCACTGTTTTTTAAAGCAATCTGATGACAATAAGCATTGTTCTTTTCCCCACCTTCCTTTATAGGTAGGGTTTAAACCAGCAGGAGGCATCCGCACTGCCAAGGATTCCCTTGCTTGGCTCTCTCTTATAAAGGAAGAGCTGGGAAATGAGTGGCTGAAACCAGAACTCTTTCGAATAGGTGCCAGCTCTCTACTTTCAGACATTGAGAGGCAGGTGAGTAACAAACTGTTGCCCTTGGAATAAATTAACAAATGTTTTCGAGAAAGAAATAGAAAATCACCTATCAGGCTGTGTAGGGTTATAATAAATTGAGAACTATTGATGAAAACTTCACCATACCCAAATCTCTGCCTTCTCCCAGGCAAACCTCCCCCGTGAAGTGGGTTGGGTAGAGATTCTTTTTTTTTTTTTTTTATTTTGAAGCAACACTCAACTTTGTTGAACTTTTTTTTTTTTTTTTTTTAATTGTACTTCAGGTGAAGGCTTACAGAACAAACAGTTTCTCATGAACCAGTAGTACACATCTTGTTTTATGACATTGGTTAACCAACCCCACAACATGTCAACCCTCTCCCCTCTCGACCTTTCTTTTTTTGGTGAAAATATACATAGCCAAAGATACACCATTTCAAAAATTTCTACATGCACAGTTCAGTGACATCGACTACGCTCTTCCAGTTGTGCTGCTATTCTCACTTTAGGCGAAGGCTTACAGAACAAAATAGTTTCTCATTTAACAGTTAGTACACATGTTGCCCCATGACAATGGTTACCAAC
>NW_004444120.1:4990627-5007102 GCF_000243295.1 Trichechus manatus latirostris
GGGTTTCTCCAGTCTCCTTTAGGCCAGTAAATCTGGTCTTTTTTTTGTGAGTTAGAATCTACATCCTTCTCCAGCTCTGGCCAGAGCCCTCTGTTGTGATCTTGGTCAGAGCAGTCAGTGGTGGTAGCCGGGCACCATCTCGCTGTACTGGACTCAGTCTGGTGGAGGCTGTGGTAGCTGTGGTCCATTAGTCCTTCAGGTGGAGATTCTTTTGAATAGTATAGTAATGAGGCTTTATCATGAAATATCAACTAAAATTCTAAACTTTTGATTCTCCTCACAGATTTACCATCAAGTGACCGGAAGATATGCAGCTTACCATGATCTTCCAATGTCTTAAATCAGCAACCAATTATGGAAAAGTTCTTCACAACAATGTTTAAAAATTATTTTTCTGCATAATTGCTAAAATTATTTCATTAGAAAAATCAGGGAATAGGTAATTCACTTTTTTGCCTTTAAACTGTCACTGCAGTTAACTCAAAGAATGAAAGAAAGAAAATAAACAAACTAATCCACATGTAGTGCTCATTGCAGGCACATCTGAAGTGGTCTTAATTCCTGAAAGATCTGTGCTATTAATTTTGGGAAAGATCTTTCCTAAAAACTCTGAGTACACTGTTAATGATAGCTTGGACACCATTAAATTCTTAGGGGGAAAAATGTTAAACTGCCCAAGAGCCTGCTGTAGTAGCAAAAAAAAAAAGCAACATCCTTGAACAACTACTGTACCCTAATGACTTCGGAGTCACTAATTCGGCACCCATTTCCTCCCATGAAAATCAGTCTTTAAATTGTACAGTGGCTTTCTTTTTTATTCAGTGTTTTGCTAATGAAATTTTTGGTATTGTTATATGAAACTTTGAATATCAATGAATTTTTTTAAATGAAAAAAGTCCCTGCAGTTTATTTTAAAATAAAACAAAACAAGTTTTAAATTGTAACAAAGACATGTTGAAAAGTTAATCCCTTAAACATACAAAGAGGTTTTGCCAATGACTTTCTGAATCTCTCTAAGAAATTCTACGAGTATATTTCTAAGAGAAAGCACCTCAGGAGATCATCAGTGAGTACAATTTATGTATATAGTCTGAAACTCCTAGGATTTTCTGGTGTATTGAGTAAGGGGAAAAATAGCAAACATTAATATAGCGCTTAATATGTGCCTGGCACTGTTCTATATACATACATCAGCTTATTTAGTGCTTATTTAATACTTACAACAGTAAGGTATTTAATCCTTATAACAATAAGTGCTAATATTATCATCTTTATCACACAAGTAGGAGCCTGGGTGGTGCAAGCTGTTTGCAATTGGCTGTTAACCTAAAGGTTGACGGTTCAAACCCACCCAGCGGCTTTGCAGAAAAAAGACCTGGCAATCTGCTTCTGTAAAAATTATGCCAAGAAAGCCCTAGGGAGCAGAAGATCTATAACACATGGGGTCACCATGCATCAGGGGCCGACTCAAGGGCACCTGACAACAGCTCATTATATAGGTGAGGGATTGAGGCCCAGAAAATATAAGCAACTTGCCAGAGGCCAGGAGCCCTGGTGGTGCAGTGGTTAAAGTGCTCGGCTGCCAACCAAAAGGTCTGCGGTTCAAATCCACCAGGCGCTCCTTGGAAACTCTATGGGGCAGTTCTACCCTGTCCTACAGGGTTGCTGTGAGTTGGAATCGACTCATTGGCAACAGGTATGGGGATGGTAATCTGCTTTGTTGTTTTCTCAGTTTCTTTGCTCTCTGTCTCTTCGAACCTCCCTCCTGCCTCCACCTTTTTTGCTTGCTAGCACCTCTACCACATTATAGAACCTAAGTTTCCTTAAATGCTGATTTTCATCAAAGAGTTAGTCATTTTTTCCTCCCTGAGCGACGGTCCAGCCACGTGTATGCAAACACCCTGAACTGGGAGTGAGAGGTTTTGGTTTCATCTTCTCATCTGCTCAGTTCCAGCCCAAACTCTGCCACTGTGACCTTGGTCCAGTCAGCTCGTGTTTCTTGACCTTGGTATCTTCATCTGTAAAACAAAAGGGTTGTGATAGGTGATACCAAGGTTCTTTCAGACCTAATATTATATTACTCTAAAGATAATTATAACAAATCCAAGAAAATGTTTTATGGCTATTAAGAGAAAATACTTTGGTACTAATCTAAATTAGAATTTGCCTCTCTGGAGTCAGTTAAGTAAGTCCCTCAAAGCGCCTCTCTAACTGTGAATGAAATGCCTAAAATAAGGTGTAAAAGAAATCCGCTTTCCCCCAGTGCCTTAGCAGGATGCTAAACCTTAACTTGTGCCTTTGGATATAGTCAGTGGCTCTGAATGCCACATCCAGCTTCATAATATGTTGGCCTAGGTGCCCACCAACGCCATGACCAGTCACCTTTGCAGAAGGAACATTACAGAAAAATAATTACTTTCCCTCACCTTTGAAGCTATTCCAATTTCACAGGGGTTTCTGTTTTCCTCCCATTAAACTCAGGTGGTCGTTTTAGTTGATCAAGTGAACAGGCATCATTATCTTCAATTTTAATTTATATGAGGCATCCGCTGAAATTGACCTCTGCGGACAATTATAGATTCACATAGGAAATTAAGACTGGTGAGTCCCTCAAACCTATTAGAGGCTGATGAGCATCGCCTCATCTACAGGTAAGTAATGTTATATTTTGGGGGACAATTTATTCCAAGGACTATTGGGCTCTTCATCAGGGATGTCTGCCCCTTCTTACCCGGCTCTTGAAATCAACTAATATAGATGACTTTAATTTGAAGCTCCTGGTAAATTTTGATTGCTATGAAAGCGTAAGAGGAAGAGGTCATTTCTGAGGTGACCATCATTTACTACAAGCAGATTTGTGTGCTTCAGAACACTGGGAGCAGATGCTTTATACAATCAGAAAATGAGTTGCTGTGTTCTGTGTTTGAAGCTTCTAAGTTAATAAAAACAACCACCCACAAATTGTTGGAATTGTTCAATAAAGCATATTAGGCCTTAATGTTATTTTTTAAATAGTCACATAACTTAGGGGCTTAAATGAGACCTTAGGGAATATCTAGCTCAACCCCAATCATTTTTCACATAAAAAAAAAATTCAGGGTGCAAGGTCACATAGAAAATCAGAGCTGAGACCAGGACCCTGATTGTCCCTGCAGCATGGAATATTTTGTAAGAGACAGCCAGGCCTATGAAATTAAAATTTTCTTGCTTTTTATACACCCTGCGATACCTAATATGTTTGTCAGCGTGTAAACTTCAGACTGTTAATAGACTCACTTGTACCAGTAGAAGTCTTCTGAATGGTGTTTTAGAGAAGACCAACCATCAAAATCTAGCCCAAATGAGACATAGTGCCGTTCATTTCTTTACTTTTTTTTTTTTAATTGTACTTCAGGTGAAGGTTTATAGAACAAATAGTTTCTCATTAAACAGTAGTACACATATCGTTTTATGACATTGGTTAACAACCCAACGACGTGTCAATCCTCTCCCTTCTCCACCTTTTTTTTTTTTGGTGAAAATATACATAGCCAAAGATACACCATTTCAAAAATTTCTACATAGTGCAGTTAATTTCATCTCTTAGAATTTCTTGGCAGTTTCTTAGAGAGCCCAAGGACAGAACAGATAAAATACACTTCTACTCCATCCTACTTAGTTCTGCCAAAATATGTTAAAGAAAACTATACCCCAGCTAAGAACTAGTATTTTTCATTTGTACAGATCCTTTCTTCTGATGCTACAGTTCTAAACTAAGCCCCAAAATCTGAATTTCTGAATTTTGGGCCATCTCTAAAATTAAAGAAAAATTAAATAAACTAAAAGAATAAATTATTTTTAATTGAATGTTGCTTTACTTATATAAACTATCAGCCAGGGGGCTTGCTTGGATTCTAGTTTGTCTACAAATCACGAAATAGTTTCATGACTACAATATCTTTACCTCATTCTGGATTATTTCAACACTAGCAGGAAATTAAGACAAATCAGTTCACATAGAAACTAGCTTCTGAGGAGGCTTGTGCCAAAGTGGGAACTGTTACAGATATCTGGAAGTACATCTTCACAGCAGCGTGATACAATCTCTGTCCTGATAAGCAGAACAGTTTGCTCTGTCATACATACATGTCATACAGAAACCAAATCTGCAGAAACCCAATCAGTGTCTTTGGAGAAATCAATTTACTAGTACAGAGGAAAGCCAACATTAATTTTTCTTCATCAACCTGACAGTTTTTTTTTTTTGTTTTTTTTTTGATGCGACAGTAGGGCCGGAATGCAGAGATATAAAGGAGAAGAAAGAATTTGAATAGATCTTACCTTTAAAGGAAATGAAATATTATGCCAGTTTTGGCCCTTGGAAAAAGGTGTGAGGTGAAGTCAATTTCTACATTTGTTTTCCCGTTCTTGCTCAAGAGTCTTGCCTCCCAAAGGAAGATATGTATTTTACAACCATCACCAAATGATCCTTTTCAGAAATGACCACAGGTAACATCTGGCTGGTATATAAAATATGTAGTAAAAATAATCATTTTTAATTAACTAAAACCTGCTCAGGAGAGAGAGTCAGAGGAATATCCATCTGGTCAATTCCTATTTAATAGGGCAAATGAGGATCAGAATGTTTAATGCAATATACGTGAAATACTTAGTGACCTTACAGTGAACTAAAACTTTATTAGGAAGAAGAACAGGAGTGGGGAGGAGGAAAATTAGAATATCGAGAGAGGACAGACATATAATTTGATTTTTTTTTTTTTTTTAAAAGTACATCTCATATTGTAAAACTTAGGTGGTATATAAGAAACCTAGATTTCGTGGCATTAGTTTCAATGGTTCAGTGTCAGGAAATGTTTTTCAATTCATTTGAACAATAAAATGAGGTTACACTTTATTCTGGAGATTGACAAGGAGGATGAAAAGTTTTAAAATGTGGTTATAAGTAAAGGGAAAAGAAACTGGGCTTATTTAGTCTGAGAAGATTAAAGGGTACTTAATGCCTGACAGTCTCAGGAAAAGTTATGTCTGTATTTCATCTTAAAGTCCCTGGGTAATGAAAGCAGTTCGCATCCAACTACTAACCTAAAGTTTGGCGATTTGAACCTACCAAGCAGCGCTGCGAAAGAAAGACCTGGCGATCTGCTGCCATAAAGGTAACACCCAAGAAAACTCTACAGAGCAGTTCTACTCTGTAACAGATGGAGGTCATCATGAGTCAAAATTGGCTCGAGAGCAGTAGGTTATGGGTTATATTAAATCTTCATAAACAACAGTTCATATTTTATTTCCTCCGAATAGGAAGAAATGAATTCATGCTGTGTGGAGCCCTAGTGACACAGCGGTTAAGAGCTTGGCTGCCAACCAAAAGGTGGGCAGTTCAAATCCACCAGGCGCTCTTTGGAAGCCCTGTGGGGCAGTTCTACTCTGTCCTGTACGATTGCTATGAGTCAGAATTCACTCGATGGCAACGGGTTTTTTTGGCTTGGTGAAGTTAGGTTAGTTCCCAGGAAGAACTCCCTTAATGCTCTGGAGTGCGTTAAGAGGGTATCTCTTGCTATTCCCTTCTCAGAAGTAGATTCTCCTTTGATTGCAGTGGTTTAGTTGTGGTGCCAAAGAAGGTGGCTCGCAAACTTGAGCTCACATTACGATCACTAGGAGAGTTTATAAAACACAGAATATTGGGCCCCACTCCCAGAGTTTTTAATTCAGTAGGTCTGCAGTGGAGCTTGAGAATTTGCATTTCTGACGAGTTCCCTGGTGATGCTGATGCTGTTGGTCCAGAAACCACACTTTGAGAACTGCTGGATAGAAAGCCTTGTACTCAATACCTAGATCTACGATTCCAAAGTAAGCGCATCCATTAAACAGTAAAATCCACCAGCTGCAGCACTTCCTTATCATGAAACTTAAGGATAAATATATTCTACTGCTCTTCAGAGCCAAGAACAAAAGAGGGAACAATGGAAATTACCTTATCCCTTAATCTTTTTATTGTAGGCAATGAGCTTGATTAAGCTTTGGAGCCTAGAAGAAACATTTTAGACAAGTTTAGAGTCATTATCCACAAAATCTCCAAAGGATCTCAGCACGCTGTAGAAGTAAGATTCAGCTGTATTTGATTTTCCCTATTTGGAATGCTTTAACTTTTGGTGATGCTGGTATAGTTGTACTTAAAACCAAGAACGATTTTAATGGAGTCCATTCTTTATACTTGGGATAGATAAGATGTTCTAGGAAGGGGATGTTTCACAGATACTTAGTTAGTTTGAAGCTAGTGTGTAGGTGATCTCTAGACTTGGGAGCTAATAAATCATTAGTTCCTTGGTCTTTTCAACACTAAAGGATTTTTTATATTTGTTTTTTTTGCTTTTTAAGTCTGTGCTCTGCCACTACTATACATGGTTAGGCAGGGTTCTTAGTTGCAAACAACCGAACTCCCTTTACTTAGTTTAAGCCGAAAATTTTTTACTTTGAAAGCATGTTGAATATTTTACAGGTGATCCAAGATGGTCAGATAGTTGAACATAGAGGGAGCCAAGCAACAATGATGCCTGAACTACCCTTCAGGACTGCTCTGGTGAACTGCTGCCACCTCTGGGCACCGGCCACCAAGGCCTCTGCTTTCGCTGCCCCTGCAGGCTAGGTCTTTCATTTACCACCGTGGCCAGAGATTATTCTCCTCTGCGTCAGACTCCGGAGTGGAGTGTCTGATTGTTGGAGCCTGGGTCACATAACCTGCACCCTAGCTATAACAGACTGAGAAAGCACGCTTTGGCCTTCTTGGGGGAAGTGGGACATAGTATTCAAAAGATGTTAGATGTTCGCTCATGATGACAGTTGTCAGCTGCAGTATAACCAAGGGGTACTGGTAAGGTGTTTCATACTTTGTTGTAGGAAGGCGCTCATTGCTCCTGAGCGGTAGCCCACCGCCAGTCTGTCTCTGAAGCTGAACTCAAGGCAAAACCACCGCTTGTCTCTCGGGCCCATACATTAATTCTGGAAAAATCCTAGGAAGTCTGTCTGTTTAAAGAGATTTTTACACTCTCGCCAGCAATATGTGACAGTGCCTTTTTCCCAAAATGCTTCATCCTCTATTTTTCTAGACAGTTATCTATTAATTTCCTACTGTGAGGATAAAAGTAGTTTTTCCCCCTTTTTCCACCTCATCTTTCTCCTGAACTCACCTGATTCTTGATGATTATATAATTTTTGTATCATATTTGAAATATGAATTTGAATACTTTGAGTAACTTTATTACATAATTTATTAGCTTCAATAATCTTTCTCTCCTCTGTTCTGCAGGATGAGAAAATCAGCATATTGGCATCACCTCTCACTTTCTTTTCTCCTCCCCTCCAAACCTTTGCTATTTTATTTCTACATCGTTAGAGTTCATAACATTTTAATTCTGTTCTGTGACCATAATCTCCACCACTGTTTGTCACAGTCCTACAGTTAAATGGAGTCCATACCCATGGCCAGTACTTTATTCCTCTGTTTGCTTTCCAAAGTTTGACCTTCAAGAGGATCTTAGGGACTGTATTTCCTAAATTTTTGCAAAATCAAAAGTGAAGGATTAGGGAGGGTCTAGGCTAAGCAACATCAGTCTTAAAAATCAGAACTGGCAGAAAGATCTGTTACCTGGGGCTTTGCAAGCCCGGGAGAGTGGAGAGAAGTCAAAGTGAGAGAAAACCAAAACCAAATCCATTGCCATCGAGTTGATTCTGATTCACAGTGACCTTATCGGATAGAGTAGAACGGCCCCATAGGGTTTCCAAGACTGTAATCTTTATGGAAGCAGGCTGCCATATCTTTTCTCCCATGGAGCCACTGGTAGGTTCAAACCGCCAGCCTTTCAATCAGTAGCCGAGTGCTTAACCACTGAGCCACCAGGCTCCTCAGCGTGAGAGAAGAGGCTCTAAATGTGCCAACAAAGGCTCCGGGCTTGGGATGGATATAGGGACCCAGGTTTTAAGTAGAAGATCACAAAATAAGATGCTAGGAACTGATGGCTAGTCAAATCGTGTTGTCTAGGACAGAGACAATGATAGGCCTGTGTGTTTTCTGTGTATCATGATGGCACATAGGCCTGGACCTTGTAAAGGGACAGGGGCAGAGCAGAGAGTCTTATATTCTTTTTATTATTTCTATCCTTGAAGAGTAAGCCCGTTGTAACCAGCTTTAAACTCTTACAGCATTCAGCACAGTACCTTACAAAGAGTAGGTGATCCACATTTATTTGTTAAATTATGTAATAACTATTACTTCACGTAAATCCGGACAAGGTGTGGTTATAAGATGAGACTGAGCCACAAGACAAGCATAAATAGGAGTGCCATACAGGTAGGCACAAGGATAGCTTTGCTAGTGAATGAAATTCCAAAGTAAATGCATGGTACATATTTTATAGGGGTTTTTCATAGAATAACCCCACCTTGAGTTTGATGCATTTTAAGTTTTTGGGAAAATGATGTATGTTACCAATGGCTTCTGTAATTTCTGTTAAAGCTCACTGGATGAGTTGCAAATATATGAAAAATGGTTTGGGAAAACAATTTCTATTCATTAAGCTGTTTGTTTTGATAGGTAAAAAAGCACATATCTTTTTTAAGCTATGTTTATTTCATGTTTTGAGTGGCAGCAAAAATAATTGCATGTTTGAAATCTTTGAAATATGTTTTAATGCTTTTAATATAACTTAAGAGCAAATGTGCCAAATTCTACCCACTGCTTAAGCCATTCCATGCTTGAAAGTTAGTTTCACATTCCAAGCTTTATGGAGCTACTTAATATGTCATAAGATTATGTCTTTTAAACTGCAGTCAGTGTCTGTACCTGGTGGACTGATTAGAGCATTTGTCACACCTAGAGCAAGGTTTTGCAAGAGAAAGATATAACGGTTGTGTAAATGCTTGACTTTGAGCTTTAAAAAAAAATGGATATGAATATTTTTGGATAGAATAAATAGAATTATGCAAACATGGTCTTATAATAGGATTTCAGTTGGTAGATTCAATATGTGTATGCCTGGTATTTATGCTGAGAATTAGTTTTCAAAATAGACTAACTGCCTTTCTAATTTAAAAACTTTTCTGTTTTAATGAGACAAGATATTTAAAAGAGTTTGGGTAAGGTCTACAGAATTAGGACCCAAGATCAGTGCCCATCATTTCCTGAGTACCTATTAAATGTATATTTTAAGCCATTGGGAAGTCCTGGAATTGTAGAATGGTGCTAATAATTGATCCTTTATTGTGCACTTGTTAGTATGGGGTAGGTACTCTTCTAAGGCTTTTATATGTATTTTCTCTTTAATCCTCACAGCAAACCTATGAGATAGAATTATTAGCCTCATTTTACATGTGAGCTGATGGAGGCATAGAGAAATTAGGTGACTTGTTTTAAGGTTACACATATAGCTGGGATTTGCTCTGGCTCCAGTGTCTGTGCCTTTAACTACTGTGAAATACACTGTGCCAGGCAGTCTGGTAAAATGAGAGGCTTTGTGCCATACTTCCAAGAAAAGGGAAACTCACTAGAATTATAGACCTTCAGGGGATAAAAACGGACCCCAGAGTCATTTAGTCTAACCATCCAGCCAATGATCATGCTGTCAAGCAGTTTTCAGGCTGCCATGGAGATGGGGAGAAATAGCAATGCAGGAGAATCTCTATAACGAGCTGCTAAGGGACAGAAACAATGCCCTCCTTATAGGTTAAACATGTTATATCAAGCTTTTATTATATTTACTGCTGGGTCTTAAGGTCTAGGATTTGGCCCATGGTATTTCCAAATCCTTATATAATGAGCTGTGTTAGACTGCAGTTTTCTACCATTATAGCTATAAATACAAAGCACACAAACACACAAAGGCATCTACCCAAGTATAAATTTACTAGGGAAATGGGAAGGATAAAAAATGAATTGTTGGGTTTGAGGGATAATTGCTGGTGGCACCAGCCTGGCTAGAGCTTGATAGGAAATGAGAACAGTTTGGAAAGATTTCAGGAACAGTATGGAAGTTGAGTAGAGGTTTGAGGATCAAATGGTGTGGACAGATTTCAGATGGTGCAATCTTATTACCATTTAGTGGGCAAAGGGTGCTTGCGTGCCTAGTGCTTCCAAATCTGTCAGCAGAAACGAATGCAGGGGATAAAAATCAGAGGTGGTTGTCATTCCTCACCTTTTTGAGAGCAGAATTTGTATCTCATTTGTATTTGTATTCTCAGTGCCTTGCATGTCATAGTTGTAATATCATTTCTTTAATTTATTTATATGTACAGAATGCTATGTGAGCAGAGGGGGAACCTGTCAGGAAGTTAAGTAAAGCTTCATACAGGAGGTAATGTTTGAGTATGGCTAGGAATTTTGTAGGTGGAGAATGTTGGTTGTGGCATGTATGTACGATGTGGATAGGGTGCAATATATGCTTCTTCAGTTCCTGTTCTTTTGCATGTGAAAGAAAGCCTATGAGCAGGCCACTCCTAGTTTCTCCTCTCACTTCTCCCTCCCCAGGAAGATGGAGTGATTTAACTTATTGACTATAGGATAGGGAATTTGCATGGAGTTCAGCTTTCTTCTCCCTTCCTCTTAGGAATGAGCCCTTTTTCCATTCTCAAAATTTAATAATGATGGTGGGCAGGTCTAGGGGAGAGCGAAAACTCTATTTGGGCAGGCTTGCAATTGTCCTGTACCACCTGCACCTGGATGGATGGGTTTGTAAAGTTTTAGGATGTAATATTAGGAAGCCAATTGTTGCCATTAAGTAAGCTCCATTCTTCAAAATCAGCTCTGTTGGTAATAAAAAAGGTAGTATTTGGTTCTGTCTTTGCTTGCATTTTTGTTTTGTCTATCAGTGTATTCAGAACTTGGAGAAGGTTATGATTTATTGGGTTCCCTCAAGCCCAAGTAGAGAAGCTGGGGATGGGTATTCCTGGAAGAGAAAATAATATGTGTAATAGCATATAGAACGGAAAGTGCATAATGTGTTTGGGAAGGAGTCAGAATTCTGTATGGCTGGAAGTAGGGGCATGAAAGAGAGGGTACTGAGGAAGATTTAGAGTTGAATCAAGAAAGGACTTCAGTGACATATTATAGAGACTTTATCCTTTAGACTTTATGATTCTCAAAGTATGGTCCCGAGACCCCTAGGAGGTTCTCAAGAACCTTTCAAGGGGTCTGTAAGTCTCCCTCAGTATTCTAGGAAAATTATCTAATTTTTTCACTCTCTTCCTCTCATGAATGTACAGGGGGATTTTCCAGAGGCTACATAATAGATTGAGTACAGAAGCAGATATGAGACTTTAGCTTTTACTATAATAGAATGTCTTCATTAAGCCAGAAATTTAGGAGATTTGCAAAAATGTCAAGCAATGCCACATACCTCACTAATTCATTTCTTAATACAGCCCTTTCATATATATTCCTTTTGGTAACATGTAATGGGTTTATTATTTCTTTAATGACTTAAATTAAGTTCTAAGTTTAATTTACGATAAATATCAATAAATACAATGCACACAAGCAAAAGCTCCTTGAGGCCCCTAATAAATTTTAAGATCATGAAGGGATTTTGATACCAAAAAGTTTGAGAATGGCTGCTATAGACAGTGGGGAGCCTTTGGCGGTTATGAAGCAGGGAATCCGCATGGTCTGTTTACACAGTAGATACCTAATTCCAAAAGTTACAAAGAATGGCTATGCCCAGTGTTGGTAAAGACACGGGGAAATGAGCATTCTTACATCCCACTGGTAGGAATATGAACTGATACAGTCTTTAAAGAAGGTTTACTTTGTAATATGTACCAAAAGATTTTAAAAGTGCATACCCTTTGGCTCAGAAATTTCACTTCTAGAAATTTATCCTAAGGAAATAACTGAACAAATGTTACTAAAGATATAAATACTGTGTACGGATGTTTATTATAGTACTGTTTATAATGATGAAAACGATAGAAAACAACCAGAATGCCCATGTTTTAGGTTCTGCCAGTTTGGGGGATCATTTCACTGTCTGGGTCAGACTGAGCCTTGATTCTCTTCATGAGGTGGAGATTTCAGTATTTCAAGAGACAGGCTGATCACAGGATTCTGTGTGCCCTCTACTCCTTATCAAATGCCATGCCCAAATGATATTGCACACTTACCTGCACTACTTTCAGCCTTCTGCCTCGGGGTGAGAGTTTCTAACACCCAAAGGGTCCAGTCACTGGGAGCTGGCATTATTCCCTCAGGACCTGGGAGAGAGCAGTGAGGGGGAGAGTGTCCATGGCCACACAGCTCTCAATCTGCGGGTTTGACACGGTTACTTTTGTTGTTGTTTTTGTGAGGTGCCATCAAGTCGGCTTTGACTCATAGTGACCCATGTGACAGAATAGAACTGCCCCATAGAGTTTTCTTGGCTGTAATCTTTACGGGAACAGATCACCACATCTTTCTCCCGTGGAGCTGCTGGGTAGGTTCGAACCACCAACCTTTCAGTTAACCACTGTGTAACCAGGGCTCCTTGGGCTGTGTTCTGGATGGAATTGTGTCCTCCCAAAATAGGTGTTGTAAATCCTAACCCCTATACCTGTAGTTATAATCCCATTTGGAAGCAGGTTTTGTTTGTTATGTATTAATGATACAATATCAGTGTAGGGTGTGGTTTAATCTCTTGAGATATAAAAGAGCAGATTAAGCAAGCAAGCACAGAAGCAGAGATGGGGGAAGATAGATGCCATGCGACGTGAAGATCACCAAGGAGCCAAGGAATGGAAGATAATAATAGATAAGGACCCACCCCCAGAGTGGACAAAGAGAGCCTTCCTCAAGAGTTGGTATCCTGAATTTGGACTTCTAGCCTCCTAAACTATGAGAAAATAAATTTCTGTTCATTAAAGTCACCCACTTGTGGAATTTCTGTTATAGCAGTGCTAGATAACTAAGACAGGCTATCCTTACTGCTACAAAATTCTGAGTCCCCAATAAAATTCATTTACATCTTCCTTTTGCAATATTTGGGATATAAAAATACAAATTTTCACAAAACTCCTTTTAAAGGTATAAATAATCAAAAATAAACAAGTAACATGGTTCAGAAACTACACAGGCTCTAATCAAAGAATTTGCAGAAGTGGCCCCTTTTTCAACAGTGCAAACGTGGAGATTTCTTACTCTAAGGGCAGTGATTCTTGACAATAGTAGAACTATTTTTTTCCCAAAGAAGAAAAAAAAACTTGCATGGTTGGCACTAGAATTTTCAAGCCCATTTGGGATATCCTCCAAGAATCCCCAGCAGTCATCCAATAATGTGGGATTGGTAAAATTATAATATGTAAATACAGTGGGCTCCTAGTAACTTCAAGATGAAGATATAGATACAATTTTACTGTCATGGAAAGAAGTTTACAATAGAGTGTTGAATGAAAAAAGCTTATAGTAAAAAAGAATATGCATAGTGTTTTTGCTTTAAATAAAATTTATATGTTATGTTGGGCTCTTCTGATTATAAAGAACAGAAACTAGGATTATGTCAAGCACTGGGAGCTTTATTACTTACATGAAGCTAAGAAGAGGAATCCTGGCCATGTGGTCAGACCTCATCAGAAAAGGAGCTCTGATCCTGCTCCACCTGTCTATCAGTTTGCCTTACGATGGTGGCTTACATGTTGCTGTGATGCCAGAAGCTATGGCACTGGTCACCCACAGTGGACAGGTTTCAGACTAAGAGTAGGAAGAAAGACCTGGCAATCTACCTCTGAAAATAAGTCAGTGAAAACCCTATGGATCACAACAGACTATTGTCTGATATAGTGCTGAAAGATGAGCCCTCTAGGTTAGAATGCACTGAAAATACATAGTGGCTGCAACAGTGGACTTGAGCATATCAGTGATCGTGGGGAATGCACAGGACCTGGCAACATTTCGTTCTGTTGTACATAGAGTTGGCCATGAGTTGGAGCCAACTCTGTGACAACTAACAAAAATGAAAAGGGAGATATTAAGTGGTTTAACAATCTAGTTAATAATCAGTTAATAAACAATCTTGTAAATAATCAGGGTGGTGATTGAGGTACCAAAGAGAACTGTTATAAAGGATAAATAAACCATGTCTGTGAATGTATCTCCTACCACCGTAATATCTTCAAAAGTTAATCATATATCAAAAATAAAATCAGATGCAACAGTCTTCAAGGTTCCTAGATCTATCCTTTGACCTTGTGTGGGTGTTAACAGATCATGGCATGCTAAAAAGTGTAATGTTGGCCAGGCACTGCATACACTTTACATTTATGTTCTCATGTAATTTTTCAACATCCTAGCACATAAATGCTTTTATTATTCCTTCTTTTTTGAATGAAGAACTGAGGCTTAGAGAAAACAAGAAATAGGCTCAATGTCACATTTCTGATATGTGGGAGAGCTGGCACACACCAGTCCATTCTCTGCTCAATAGGCAATAGTAGTCTATAGTTATAGAATAGGCCTCCTGGGCATTCCTACTGCATTCCACCCTGGCAGTACACCTCCATGAGCTGCTACTGGGTTCATTCATTCACTCACCAAAGTGTTATTTAACTCCTACTCGATGGTGCAGGGATTAAGAGTTTGGCTGCTAACCAAAAGGTTGGCATTTCAAATCCGCTAGCTGCTCCTTGGAAACTCTATGTGGCAGTTCTGCTCTATCCTGTAGGGTCGCTATGAGTCAGAATCAACTGAACAGCAGTGGGTTTGGTTTTGGTTTTATAGAAGATTTGAGGAAGGAGTAGATAAAGTCCTTAACTGAAGGAACTTAAAGTGTAGCGGCAAAGAAAAAGTTTGAGCAAGTAATACTGCAATAAACATATAATTTTAAATTGTGTTAAGTGCTATGAAGAAAATATACATGGGACCGGGAGAAAATAAACTCAAAACTCATTGTCATCGAGTAGATTCCAACTCATAACGATCCCATAGGACAGAGTAGAACTGCCTTGTAGCGTTTCCAAGGCTTTAAATCTTTACAGAAGCAGATTGCCACATCTTTCTCCCAGGAAGCGGCTGGTGGGTTCGAACTGCTGACCTTTCAGTTAGCAGCTGAGTGCTTAACCACTGCACCACCAGGGCTCCTTGGAGAAAATAAAGTAAGGGATATAATTGAGGGCAGGGGATCAGAGTTGGTCTCTTTGATGAAATAACATATAAGCTATAATCTGAAGAAGGCGTCTGTTAACTGGGTAAAGATTTGGAGAATCAGAGAAAGGAGACTGGACAACAGCTCTGGGATGGGAAAGTTCTTAGCATGTTTGAGAGATTGAAGTAAGTTCTTAGAGGCCAGAGGGCAGTGAACAAGGGGAAAGTAGAAGGAGAGGGGCTGGAGAGCTGGTCAAGAATCAGAAGGTGCAGGGTCTTTAGAGCTTTTGGAGTTTGGACTCAGAAAAGTGGAAAGCTATTGAAGGGTTTTATGCAGAGGAATGACATTTTCAGGTCTTTAAAGGATTTCTGTGACTACTGAGTAGAGAATAGATCGGTGGGATGCAACAGTTCTTACCAGCTTCTGCCAGGTGTGTTGATGTCTGGGATAAGGCCTCAGTCTTCTGTTTTTTGAAGTGTCTGAGACAACATCCCACCTGTCCTGGAACAAACTGAACTTCAAGGTCTGTCTCTTGTTCTCTTGACTGCAGTGGTTTGAATGCATCTTCACAGCCTTCTTTGAAGATAATTCTACCACTTTCACATGGTCATGAATTCAAACTGATCTTGTTCTCAAATAGTAGGATGATTCCTTTTGCAGTGTTGGGACTGTATTTTCAAAAATACAAGGCTGGGCTGGATGGATAAGAGTAGGCCAGGAAAAAGGAACTGGAATTAAATTCTAAGAGGAATACGAAATCAGGGTGAAGAGAAAGCAGAGCTGATTGTCAGGTTGGAAAGACAAAAAAAAGTACCTTACCATACATAGGGATTCATAGGAGGAAACCTGGTTTGTAGTATTTTGTGGCCAGGTAGGCAGAAGTGTCGCTAAATAGGGGTGTACAGTGGTATAGCTGGGCCTTAGCCACTTTATGAGGATCTGTGTCAAGGCTTTGGCCCCCAGAGTAGGAGGACCAGAAAGAGCAGAATAAGACAGAAAGAACCAAAGTAGCAACCCATACGTACGACATGATACCCAGAGGCAAGGAGCACCTCAGCCAAGGCAGTATCCGATATGCTCAGTGGTTATCCATGTCTCTGATCCCAAGACTTAAGGGTCGGTAAAGAACTCCTATTGGTCAGCATCAGAGTACATGGAAGAACGACTGATACTAAGCCCCCTAGAATGTTCCTTAGAAGCATTTGACACGTCATCAGGAGGGACCGATCACTGGAGAACAACATCATGCTTGGTAAAGTAGAGGGTCAGTGAAAAAGAGGGAGACCTTCAACAAGATAAATTGACACAGTGGCTGCAACAGTGGGCTCAAACATAGCAACGATTGTGAGGATGGCGCAGAATCGGGCAACTTTTGTTCTG
>NW_004444120.1:5007745-5008075 GCF_000243295.1 Trichechus manatus latirostris
TGGTTTTTCCAATAGGCTTTGGGCTCAGGTGGGTATCAGTTGGAGTTCAAACTCTATTCATTACTAGCTTTGTGACCATAGTTGTCTTCTTAAAAGCCCCAGTTTCCTTGTCTGTAAAATGGGGATAATAATAGTACCGTACATATTACATGATATAATACTTATAAAACACCTACCATAGTCCCTGACATATAGAGTACTAAAAATAAATTGTTTGTATTGATTTAATCTTCATGTATTGGTTTTATATTCTAACATGCCACAGATGGTGAATTTTGAGAATGTGTGTGTGTGGTATGGTGTCACAACAGATAAATTATATTGCTGGAA
>NW_004444120.1:5008208-5014975 GCF_000243295.1 Trichechus manatus latirostris
TTTATATTCTAACATGCCACAGATGGTGAATTTTGAGAATGTGTGTGTGTGGTATGGTGTCACAACAGATAAATTATATTGCTGGAAATTGGAAACAGTCATATGTATTTGTGAACACAGTAACAGAATAGTTAATATCAACCTGATACACTACATTGTCTGGTTTCTTACACTCAAGATAATGTCTGTGAGATATATCCATATTGTTGAATATATCAGGAATTTGTTTCCTTTTGTTATTGAGTAGTATTACATTGTATGAACATACCACAATTTGTTTACCCATTCACCTGTTAATGAACATTTGGATTTATTTCCAGTTTAGGGTATTATGAATAAATCTATCATAAATATTCTTGTACAATTCTTTTTACAGACATATGTTTTCATTTTTGTTGGGTAAATACCTAGAAATGGAATTGTGGGGTCACTGTGTAGGTTATGTTTAACTTTATGAGAAAATCTCAGGTCAGTTTCCAGCAATTTATTTGTGTTCTCTTTGCTTTATATACTCACCAGTCTTTGGTATTGTCAGTCTTTTTAATTTTGTCCGTTTGACTGGGAGTCTAGTTATCTGTATTGTGGCTTAATTTGCATTTCCCTGAGAACTAATGATGTTGAGGATTTGCCACAGGGTTTCATCCTCTGCACTGAACCCTGTGTCCTCAATCAAATGGGAATGCCAATAATTTAAAATCAAACACATCAACAGTATAAAATACCTATTACAGACAGTTTGCTTATGATTTAACTTTATTCCCACTCTACTTGAATTATTATCGTACGCACACCTTTAGGACATATGTTTGCTTCCGTCTCTTCCATGCATTTTTTCCCCTCATCATTTAGCTGGATTTAGCACAAAGTAACTGCTCTCTGGGTAAAATCCTCCTGATAATTTATATGATAATCATGAAGTAGAGCCTTTCAGATTACTTAACGCCTGTGTTTGGAGTATGTCTCTCTTCAGGAGTGCTCAGAGCCTTCTGATGTTAATATTCACAACATCTTTGTAAAGTGAGTGGGAAGCACAGGGTTAGGAAACTGAAATTCCAGAAGGTGAAGCAACTTCACCCAAATCTCAAAGTGAACCTGTGAACTTCACACCATCGTCTGAATCAGTCATCGGAAGTGTGACCTATCCAGCCTATCGAACCAAGTTATCTCTGCATATGGGATCAGACAGCAATGAGTTTCAAGTAAATTCGAATCACTTCATCTGCTGCCAAGGAGTTAATATAGGCACCCCCTGCTACACACACACAAATCTTTCAGACTAAAAAGTTATGAGCTGTGCCATGTGGAGTCCCCGTGGATTTGTGAACTGGTAGGTATAAAGAAAAATAGAGTCATCCTGCCTCATGCAAAAAGATGTGTGAGAATGCAGTAATGTAGAAAACAAGATTCAAAGAACAATGCACAGAAATCTCCTATCTTCTCATATGCACATAAATATTTTCAAATAAGAAGAATCTGTGCTTTGAAAAAAACAACAAAGAAAAGGATAGGACCTCTAGCAATAAAGAAATAAAACTCACCGGTGTTCCAGGTTGGTTTTTCCTGTATCTGAACATATTGCATATTTAAAGAGTCACTCTCAAGTAATGTGTCTGATGTTTAGCAAATATGCCAGAATCCACACACCCAAATAGATGTTTTTTCCCTCAAAGTAGGCATCTTGGAATGTTATACACTTAATTCAATGTCACTTTGTCACTGATAAAAACATTTTTGGAATTGCTATTTTGAAATTGCCTTCAGAGCCTTGGGAACATTCTTTTTTGAATGTCTTCAGGATTCTGTGGCTCCATTAAAAAGTATGCTTCAAATATTCTCTCTCCATTTTATTGCCTTAAGTCTTAGACTGCTTGTCCTGTCTTCTTACTTCATATCCCTACCTGATTCTGATTCTCCTAGTTTCTGAATTCGCTACTTAATCTCCTATTTGTATTTTACCTTATATACACGATGTGATAATTAGCTCCAAATTTTCCTCTGTAATCTTGACTTCTCTTCTTGACCAAGGTCCTGATTTTCCTTCTGTCTAACATGCTTCAAAAGACTCTGGGTGGTGCAAATGGTTAACGCACTCAGGTTCTAACCAAAAGGTTGGGGGTTTGAGTTCACCCAGAGGCACTTCGGAAGAAAAACCTGGCAGCCTACTTCTGAAAAATCAGCCATTGAAAATCCAACAGAGCAGAGTTCTATTCTGACACACATGGGGCCGCCATGAGTTGAAATCTACTCGAGGGCAACTGGTTTGGTTTTAAGGTGCTTCAGAGAGCTCTAGATGAAAACCCCCTGGTTTAGCCTGCTAGCTGGAACGATTACCCTGACCAACTCCTATGGATAACACACTCTGTTCATCACCCCTCCCCCCAAGCAGTGGCCAAAGACTCAGCAGTGTGATCCTTATCATCTAATGCAAAATTAATGCATAAAAACAACCCAAAGTCATTTGGTACCAAATCTGGTGAAGGAAGTATAATCTCAAGCTGTGTAAGGAAAATAGGATGAAAAAGTGGCCATAGTAATGAGACTGGATTCCTCTTCTGGCTCTGAATGCCACATTGGATCACTCATCATAGACTAGGGAATGCTGTATTCTCATGCGGCAAAGGTTCATACCTTGCTCCCATTACATACGGTCAGCTGCGCTTCTGCTTCGTGCCGCCTTCACTCTGGCTGAAGGGACATGGTCTCCTGATAGAGGAAAGAGACATGGCGAACCATTCACTCACATTTGGGGCACTGCCAGAAGAGTTGGAATAAGTATATCATTTGATGTAGATGGCTGAAGGGAAAACTAATTTCAGATTCATTAAAAAATGGTCATTTTTTTAGTTTTATTTTAATCATCTTTTTGTGTGGGAGGGAGTTGCTTATGTTCCTACATATCTTCAGCAACTTGGAAACATTTGAGCCGTGTAAGGAAAAGTAATGAATGGGTAAATAAAACCAGCAGCAATAGAAATATATTAGCATTTTCTTTTGGATAATATGTATTTTTATAGTGGCATTTATCAATTTATTTTCCTAATTGAATTTTGTATGAATTAATATAAAAATGAGTTTGTATTTTTCAAGTGGGGGAAAGTAGATTATGCCAAATAAAGAAATGTGGAAGCTGTGTCTATGGTCATTGCTCATTTTCAAAGATGACCTATTTGTGGAATCCCTGGATATTGCTCGTATGTTGGGGTAAGTAAAACTCCAGTGGATAATTTGCAATATTTCCCATGCCAGATTCACCTAAACAACCTAACTTACAAACAAAATAGAAGCCTACTGATTTAATACAAACTCAAATGATTAGTGCCAGGATTTAGGTCAATGCGTAAGAGAATCTGGTAGTTCTCCCAGCATCTATGGGAAGGAGGTAATCATAAGAGTTTATAGGAAAGACAAGGCAGCCTGGGCAGGAGAGGGCCAGGGAGGCCGGGCAGCATTGTTCTTTCTGTCCATTAGCAAGGCTGTAGCGAAACTGCGTGGAGGGAGGAGGAGAGTTAAGGCAGGAAATTCTATTGCACTTTGTCTTCCCCTTCACACACTTAGCTCGGGGTTTCCGACATGCAGGGGAGAGGATAGAGAGGGCACTCTGTCAAAGCTCCATCGTGGCAATCCTGCAAAGGAAACAGATTTTAAAAGCTGTGAGAAGGATTTATGACTTCAGGGACCTTTGTGAGTCCTTTTATTAGCCTAGTACATCACCTCTCTCCCATCTTTATGCTGACAACACTCCTCAGCCCTTCTCTGAATTTCTTGTCAAACTGGGCAGCTATATAAAATGAACAGACAAGAGCTGCAGGAAAGGGCTGATTGATTCCTGTGTATGACCGCATGTTAGAAGCAATTTTATTCTGCTAAAAGGTTCTCTTATGCAGTCTTCCAGTGAGGGAAACCTGGATTGTTTCTGACAACTATGTGTTTTTAAAGAGTTTTATTTTTTCTTATAATGATGTTCCTAAGAGCGTAAATCAACATGCAGGGAGAATAGCACATGAGCTTCACAAAAGTTATTTGAAAATTTAGAGACGGCTCTGATGAATGTGCTTGGCTGTCGGTCAGTAAATGCTGCAGGCCCTTTCAAGCTGCCTGTGTGGTTGACTTTTCATTTCAGCTAACTTCCTTATGAATGTGATATTTATAAGGGGCAGCTCAAATGTCACCTCCTCTGTAAAGCCTTCCTTGATTTCTCCAAGTTAGAATTAATTTCTCAGTACTGTGTATTCCAACAAGGAGCCCTGGTGACGCATATGGTCAAATGCTTGGCTGCTAACTGAAAGGTTGGGGGTTCGAGCCTTGCCTTGTATTGCACTTTATATTTTTCTAAATAACTTCTTTCCCAATACGTTACCTCATTTGGTCATCACCACACTCTTACGAGGTGCTTAGGGTCGTTACTCATTTTGTAAGGGAGGAAACGAGGCCTAGAGGCATGAAGTGACTTCCCCAGGTTACCCTCCCTGCCAATGGCGGCGCCAAGGCTAGAGTTCTTCGCTTTACAAGTCACTTCTTGAGCAAAAACTCAAAAAGCTCTTGTGAACGAGTGATGAAGGAAGGGAGACTATGGGATCCTAAAGCAAAAGAAGATTTTTGGATTTCCTTTAGGGAGCATGATTTAGTGGAAAGAGCCTGTGTATTGAGGTCAGAAAGAATGAGCTGTAATTATAGCTCTACCACTTATTATTTGGGTAAATTTGGGAACTTTCACTTCTGAGCCTCAAAATTCTCATGTGCCAAATAGGGGTGTTTATACTTACGTTAAGGAGCCCTGGTAGCGCAGTGGTTAAGCACTCAACTGCTAATTGGAAGGTCAGAGGTTAGAACTCCCCAGTGGCACCACGGGAGAAAAATGTGGCAGTCTGCTTCTGTAAAGATTACAGCCTTGGAAACCCTACGGGGCAGTTCTCCTCTGTCCCGTAGGGCTGCTATGAGTCGGAATCGACTTGATAGCAACGAGTTTGGGTTTTTTTTTTTTTTTTTTTCAGTACTTACTTTGAAGAACACTGTATCAAACGAGAAAACATCTGGCGCTCAGTCAGTAAATGTTAGTTCCCTTATCACTACTGGTCATACAGATAGTGCACTCAGTCTAACATCCTCTCTGCCAGGGAGGCCATGCTGGGCAAAGGTAAATTCAAGGTGAAGGAAAACCCTAGAGTCTTACCATGTTCCATTCTTCATCTTCATACAATATCTGCTTCTGCTGCTATCACATCATCAAATTTAGGTGTGAAGAAGAGGCACTGTCAGGTACTATGATGAATACATAAAAGATGTGCTAAATGAGCTAGGCCGTGAGCATTTCAATGTCTTTGTACAATACCAATTCAGAGATTTTGTTGTCAAGTCATTTTAAAGTAGGAACTAATGGGTATTTTGGCCATACTTACCAGCGTTGAAATCATTATTGATTCCTTTACTACTGTAGTAACATTGATTTAGATGAACCTTTATAACATAGAAAGTGTATAGTATTTAGCAGTAATTAACATCCTTTCATTAGGAAGAGTTGCAAGTAGCTTTCTGTCTTGGCTCTGTTGTAGTTAAGTGCAGCTGGAGGAAAATTACTCACAAAGGGAACAGCTTGTGTTTTATGTTAAATTTGCCTTTATGGATTAAAAAATACTCGTTTGTATTATACTTTATCATAAAAAGATACATTTGAATCACCAATGTTGTGAATCATCCAAATGCCATAAATCTTATGACTGTGAGCCATCCACCTAGAGATGCACACATAGGGTATAAAATGAGGATAGAAATTTCAAATGTATCTGCCCATATGCTCATCAGGTTGTGTAGATCTTAATATTGGCTTTGCTATTATAATTCCTCTAGAATCACAATATAAAATTTCATATTTTCATGTGCATTTATAGTAAATGCTACTCCTTGCTAACCAGAGAGGCATTTAGGCAATTGCTGGGTATGAAAATTGCTGACATTTTCTGAATTTCAAATGACAAATGAGATGCTCCTGTCAGTTTACTGTGTAACTCCATAGCATATGGTGCTTCTGCTGGTGGGTGTTATTTCAAAGTTTGCAAATCACACCATGAGAAAGTCCCTATGGTGGGCTCCTGGAACACTTAGCAACTGTGAATCTGAAGTGACAGTACAGAGGGAAAAGGACTAAAAAAATAGCTTTTTTTTGGACAGTGAGAATGCAGTACAAAGTGAATGATAAGTTAATACAGGGAGGTGGAGGGGTAGAGACACCAATCTAGCATAAGAACGAAAAGAATTTGTTTTCCCTTTTATAGGATAAACCAGAAAGTCACCTAAATTCTGAAAACACAGTGTATAATGTCAGATTTCAGAGAAAGAACAAGAATTAAGAGACTGGCTAGAATAAAAATAATCATCAACTAGGCTCCACAGAAGCTTAGAAATGGTAGGGAGAATGTTCAAGAGATAAAGAATAGTGACACAATTATATCTATCCCAGAAATCACAGAATAACTCTAAGTAATGAAGATTTGAAAAGAAAGCTTCCGCTATTCAAAATGGAATAGCCTGTTTAAAACCAGCTCCCAGCAGACTAGTTTCTTCCATTGCAACCTATTTTAATGGGGCACTTTGTTTTATTTTGCTTTGTTTAATAATGCCCACATACCACATAGAACTTTTCTATACAGTGGTCAAGAAACCAGTAAATTAAATGTAAAAGCCAGTGAAATTGGTTGCTTGAATTAATTGATGCCAATTCCATCACAATAGTTTAGCCGACTGTCCTGAGCACCATTGCCCAGGCTTCATTT
>NW_004444120.1:5015723-5020665 GCF_000243295.1 Trichechus manatus latirostris
ATTGCTTCAGATGTTATAGAACCTAGAACACATAGTGTTAGGAGTTGACCCTAGACAATAACAACAACAAAAATATTAGGTAAAATATATTGTATTCTAAGCATGTCATGTGAATTAAATTATATAATCTTTTAAATTTTATTTATTTTTGTTGTTGAGAATGTACACAGCAAAACATATACACCAATTCAACAGTTTCTACGTGTACAATTGAGTGACATTGATTACATTGTTCAAATTGTGCAACCATTCTCACACTCCCTTTCTAAGTTGTTTCTCCCCATTAACGTAAACTCACTGCCCCCTAAGGTTACTATCTAATCTTTTGAGTTAGTGTTGTCATTTTAAGGCAGTACTTAAAGGAGCATAATGCTCAAGGCAGACATTTTTTACTAGTTCCAGCTAAACTATTGTTTGGTTTTAAGACGTCAGGGAATATTTTTGGTTTAAGTTTCAAAGATTATCTCAGGGCAGTAATTTCAGGGATTCATCCAGTCTCCATGGCTCCAGAAAGTCTGGAGTCCATGAGAATTTGAAATTCTGCTCTGTATTTTCCCTCTTTTGATCAGGATTCTTCTATAGAATGTTTGAGCAAAATGTTCAGTAATGGTAGCTGGGTACCATCCAGTTCTTCTGGTCTCATGGAAAAGGAGGCAATTGTTCATGGAGGCAATTAGCCACACATTCCATTTCCTCCTCCTATTCCTGACTCTCCTTCTTCCTCTGTTGCTCCAGGCAAATAGAGACCAATTATTGTTCCTTGAATGGCCCTTTCAAACTTACAAGACTCCAGGCACTATGCAAGAGACTAAGAGGTAGAACAGAAGCACTAAACATTTATTAGGCCAGTTAACTGGGATGTCCCATGAAGCCATGACCTGAAACCTCCAAACCAAAGAACCAATTCCCATGAGGTGTTTAGTTGTACATAAACAGCCCCAAAAGCTACTTTTTTTTGTCATTGTTGTAAATATGCCTGTCACACAAATTTTGCCAATTCAGCGTTTAAAGGTATACAGCTTATTGACAGCACTTACAGTAATTGGCTGTGCAACCCAACCCTGAATCAACACAATTTTTCCACCACCTTAAACCAAAACCCAGTACTCCATATGGAATAAGGCCACTTTGCTCTTCCCTCCCACCCCTAGTAACCACTAGTAAACTTTCGTATTTATACATTTGCCTTTCTTGTATTTTTATATAAATGAAGTCATGCAATATTTGTCCTTTTATGATGGACTTATTTCACTCAGCATAATATCTTGAGTTCTAGCCATATTGTAGCATGTATCAGAAAGGTCAAGTATCTTATTCAAGAATCCTTGGGAAGTAGTGTAGCAGTTACCTCTTTTCAGTATTACTGTAGAATAGATGTTGGTTAATTTGTCTGCAAAACCTTCACCACCACCCCCATAACACTCACCAGCCATAGGTTGAGACACTATAGCTCCACATTATTACTTTATGACTCTGACTCTCTCAGGCCATAGGTGATTGTATCTAAGGGTGGATCATCCAGAGGCTGGACTGGACCAAACAGTCCCTTTCTCTCAAGTCTACAGGACTTATCTCAGGGTTGCGATGACCCAGAAGGACCTGAGTAATTAGAGGAGGCCAGTAGGCTGGCACTGAGAAGAATCTCTGTAGAAAGAGGTAGGCATGAAAGAGACCACGTGACCCTTGGAGAGAAGAAGAGAGCAACTCCATTTTCACCTTTTCACTCCCCAGTTTTTGTCTGCAGGAGGCTGGGATGTACTTGCAATTGAGTTCCATGGGAAACCTCTCTATGGCCTTATACTAAACTTCATTTTTGTTTGATCTCAGCCATGTTTGACAGCATTCCAAATGATTCCTAAGAAAATATGATTCTTCTTCGAGGGACTTTTATTCTGCTTCACCCCAAACTACTCTGAAGAGCTGCAACGAAACACGTGCTTATTCATGGGTTTCCATAACTTTTTTTTTTTTTAATGACCCAGCATAGAAACTGTCATCAGAAGAAAGAATTGACAAAAGGTAAAAATAAAGATGACAAGTACTGCTTACTACAGACGACTAGATTGGGAATGAGTTTTAACAAGATAGTGTAGGTGAAATCACCTACCACAGTGCTTGACATATCAGAATGTCTTAAAAAAATGTTTTCATTTCCACCTACTCAGTAAACTTTAACTATAGCAACTATGGGTTCTATATTTATGGGTTAATGTTAACTGAAATATTACACTCCACATGTTACCATGTCTGTATTTTCAGTTGAGTAAATGTGCAGTGGAACAGCATGGTTAAAAGTGTAGCAAACTGGCTAGTAATAACAGTACCCACTTCATATGCTTAGAACAGTGCCTGGCTTACCAAAAGAGTTCAAGAGATGTTAGCATTAAATATCATTATTAAACCTCTGACCTCTTTCCTTCAATGGCATCATTCCTACCTTCTTAACATTGGTATTAACCAAGCTTATTCTGTGGAAAGATATCATTGGTGAATAAGTTTGCTTTACAGTAGCTGTTTCTTTTCATCTCTTAAAACTAATGTTTTTTAGGCCCTCTACATCTTATTTGGAGCCCTGGTGGCACAGTGGTTAAGAGCTATGGCTGCTAACCAAAAGGTCAGCAGTTCAAATCCACCAGTTACTCCTTGGAAGCCCTATGGGGCAGTTCTGCTATGTCTTATAGGGTTGCTATGAGTTGGAATCAACTTGACGGCAATGGTTTTTTTTTTTTTTTTTTTTACATCTTATTTGCTTGCAAATCTTATTTTTTTCCGTATTTCTCCAAGAAATATAGCAGAATGCTCAAAGCGTCTCTGTAGACTTTTATTTTGTGTGATCGTTTTCTAGACTATAAAGAATTGATGACCAAAGACATTTTAAAGGCCTAGATTTAAATTTACTTTCCACCTGTTTAGCTTTTTCATGGTTCTTGAGTAAATGAGGAAGTACATCTCAAAAGAATCCAGATAGTCATATGATACAGCTCTTTTGCTTTCTACTTTCATTTAATATCAAGATATCAGAGAAAAGAGGAGAAATAATATTAAAAAAGTACAATATATGGAATCCAACAGAAAGTTATGATAGGAAATATTAGATTGTATATTACTTTAGGGCAAGGATATAATATCTTCTTCACCACATTCAATAAATGTTGACTGAACTGATATTAATTCTGCCCTTAATACATTAGAAATGGAATGTTTTCTTTCAACATATAATTAGCATATTTCTTCAGAGTAGCAGGATACTACAGAGACTTCTAGGTGTTTATAACTAAGCTATCATTTCATTTTATAGGAAAAAAAATTGGAGGAGATGACAAGCCATAGTTTCATGCTGTGTAACTCTATGCAAGTTTTTATTACTATTATATCCCTATTAGTGAAATACTATTGTGATTTGATGTCACAAAACATTATCTGTCACTGATAGATATGGTAAACCAAAATGATTTTAAGAGACCGTCAGTCTCACAATGACAGAAGTCCTATATCCTCATCAGATTCAGCCTTGGGAAAGGTTTCATCTTTCATCTGTCACACTTACTTGATGTACATAACATCAACTGCAAGGACCACATTTGTAATAACAAGATATCCAGGTGTTTTGCTAACATCAGTGTTGTTCTTATCTTTGCTCAAAGTACATGGGAAAGGAAGCCACCAGGATAGGAAATCATTTGTCATATAGGTGAGGTCAAGTCAGATGTGAGACATGGGGACTGCCAAGTGGCTACTGAGTTCAATTTGAAGGTATGGTCAATAGAAATAAAGATTACACCAACACAAACTGTCTCTGAGAAGCAGTCATCTGAGCTGAGCTAAGAGCAAAACAGACTAAGAGCACCCTTTGTATACCAGGTACTTCAAAACCATGTTTTCATGATCCTTTGAAAAACACCAGAACCATATACACCCACTCCTCACTTATTGACATGGTTAGGTTCCAAAGACCAGATTGTTACGCAAAAATTTGCATTATGTGAAAATGGAGGAAGACCACATCAGATCACAAAATATTATGTGGGACATGTATGTCCCTCTGGACCCAAGAGGCAGAAAATGTAGGTGGGTGTCTTATGCCTCACTGCTCATGAAAGGGTTACTGCCAGACATAGGTCATTAAAGCATAAAATAGTTGGATAATAGGTTATTTACTGTTATAAATGTAAAATGTCAGGTAACAACATAGTCGATCAGTGAGGAATAGGTGTAGTGCCTTTGTGTGAGTCAGAAAAAAGCACCCCTTCTGGGTGAACAAATTTGAAAAAGGCCACTTTCTAGATAGATATGCCAGTTATCAATCTATTGCCTCTCAGTAACGAATCCACTCTTTATTGCCCTGCTAATGATACTGGAATCTTTTTTCCTTGCCATTTGGCATGAAGTTTACCTTGTCAGTAGAGTAATCTAGAGGGACACTTGAGGAAAACAGAATTCTTCCTGGTTGCAGTGTGTACTCTCCACTATTTGCATGTGTGGCACCTCTTCTTGGGCATCTTCCCCCAATCTTCAGAGAGTGGCTTCCCAGCAAGTTCTGCTGTTGCTGGACCTCAGCAAACTTCTCTGCTACCCAGTATACCCTTGCCATGATCTCTCCAACAAAGTCTGGCTCTCAGCCCTGGAGGATAGGGGCATTTCTTCCAGATTTATTTCTTCCTTGGATACTTTGTCTCAATCCTTGAGGTAGTAGCTGCTCCTTATGTCTGCTATTCCTCTCTTTAGAGTTCTCTTTACCCTTAGCAGCCCTGTCATAGTTAATTATTCATTATATTAAACTTACACTGTTTGAATTATGTGTTATTTCTGTCTCCTGAAGGGACCCAGACTGAGAGTGGATCAATTAGAGTGGTGACTCTTTCCCAAAGTCCCTCAAATGGGGAACAAACAGCCTTTTTAACAAATGGTGCTGGCAAAACTGGATGTCCATCTGCAAAAAAAA
>NW_004444120.1:5028176-5029312 GCF_000243295.1 Trichechus manatus latirostris
GGGAAAGTACTGACATGTCATGGGGTTGTTAACCAATGTCATAAAACAATATGTGTACTAACTGTTTAATGAGAAGCTAGTTTGTTCTGTAAACTTTCATCTAACGTACAGTCAAAAAAAAAATTAAAAAAAGCTAGAAATAGAAATACCATACGATCTGGTACTCTCACTCCTAGGAATATATCCTGGAGAAATAAATATATCACATGAATAGACATATGCACACACATGTTCATTGCAGCATAATTCATAATAGCAAAAACATAGAAACAACCTAAGTGCCCATCACCAGATGAATGGATAAACAAACTATGGTACATGAACACAATGGAATCCTACTCAACAATAAAAGAACAATGATGAATCTGTGAAACATCTCACAACATGGATGAATTTGGAGGGCATTATGCTGAAATAAGTCAATCACATAAGGACAAATACTGTATGAGACCACTACTACAATAACCCAAGAAAAGGTTTACACACAGAGAAAAACAATCTTTAATGGTTACAAGGGGTGGGGAGGGCACGTCACTAACAAGATAAGTAGACAAGTGTTAACTTTGGTGAACAGAAAGAGAACATAGGGGAAGTCAGCACAGCTTGACCAAGGCAAAGCCAATGAAGAGGCTTCCTAGACACATCCAGACACCTTGAGGGACCGAGTTACTGGGGCCAACAGCTGGGGACCATCGTCTCAGGGAACATCTAGGTCCACTGGCATAACTTAGTTCATAAAGAAAATATTCTACATTCTACTTTGGTGAGTAGCGTCTGGAATCTTGAAAGCTTTCAAGCTGCCATCTAAAATATATCTATTGCTCCTATCATATTTGGAGCAAAGCAGAATGAAGAAAACCAAAGACACAAGGAAAATATTAGTCCACAGGACTAATGGACCATGTGAACCATAGCCTCCACCAGCCTGAGCCCAGAAGAACTAGATGGTGCCCAGCTACCACCACCAACCACTCGGACAGGGATCACAGTATAGGATCCCTAACAGAGTGGGAGAAAAATGTAGAACAAAATTCAAAGTAAAAGTATAGACGGCTTACTGGTCTGACAAGAAACTAGAGGAACCCCTGAGACTATGGCCCCTGGACACCCTGCTAACTCAGAACTGAAGCCATTTC
>NW_004444120.1:5030048-5032131 GCF_000243295.1 Trichechus manatus latirostris
TAGGGCTGATGGGGTGTCCTCAAGATATGGCAGCTGGTTTCCCCCAGACTGAGTGATTCAAGAGAGAGCAAGGTAGGAGTTGCTACTTTTATGTCCTAACCTCAAAAGTCACACTTTGACAATTTCTTATTGGTTACACAAGTCAGCTTTATTCAATGTTGGCAGAGATTACACCACAAGAATGTGACTATCAGGAGGTGACGATCATTGGGGCCATCGTAGAGGCTGACTACCACTGACGCCCTAGTACAAATTGAAGGGAGGAAAACCTCCTGCAGAGGAAAGCACTGGAAGTGAGTCTGTTCCAAGTTTATCCTACTACCCTGGGAAGTCCCCATTAGGAGTCCACTGGCTTCCTGTGGGTGTTGCAGGGGCTCTTGTTCAAAACTGACTAAGTAATCAGCGTCAGTTGGAGACAGTGCTTGAGTCAAGAGCCACCATCATTCTGAAAGGACATTTTATACATGTGTCACTGTGGCAGATCCGGTGGGAATGCTTCAGTCATTTCAACTATAATCATAAACAAGGAAAATAACACTGTCGTGTTAGCATTTTTAAAAAATGAAGGACAGCATTACACACACATGCACACACACACATCAGTTAGGCCTGGGATGCTATACTAGGAACCATTATCTACCCTCTTCAAGAACAGAGGCAATTCATTAAAGCCAACTTCCAATTTTTCATAGAAGAAGGAGTAGGAATAAGACAAAATTAAAATCTTTATATTATCCCCCAATCTTTTCATTACTATTGTTATGTTCTCTCTAAGCACCTCTAGGTAAGTTGGCTTACAAGTAGCAAATTACCTAATTCTGTCCCTTCTACTGACTCATTCACTTGCTTTGGCAAGTCACTTTCCCTTCTTAGGACAATTGCCTAATCCACAAAGTTAACGGATAGTCATGGTGAGCCTGTAAGTCTCCTCAGATGGAAAAGATCCCATGTTATGAATTTCATTCTTCAAAGCCCACACTCTCTCATTGGAGATGCTAATGGATGTGGGAAGTATGAGATGTGAAAAGAGATACAGTAATTCATAACTCATACAGTCAGTATCTGCATAGTTTAAAATTTCATGTACTACTAGACCCTGTGTTTTACTTGCTATTGACATGACTCAGATAAAGGAGTCATCAAAAAGCTCTCAAAGAAGACGAAGTCCATTTTGCTGATTCCTGGTCTAACTTTTTCCATGAGTCTTCTAATTTGACTAATACAGTTCTCAGGGAGAATATTGTACGTATTTAAAATTAACTGTCCATTAAAATATGCATAGATAGATAATTATTTTTGTTTATTTTTAATATTACTTTGGACCTCGCGTATCCTTATTCAGTCCACTGTTCCTAAGACTTTTCTTGGTTCCCTCTAAGTTTTCTCAGTGCTTTGCTACTGACTTACACAACTCATCCATCTGCAGAGGCCCAAGGACTGGGAAGTCGTTCGAGCCGTATAAAAAGATACAGGAAGTACTAGCAGACAGGGCCAAAAATCCCATTAAGGAAAGACACAATGAATTTCATAAGCAGGGACATGGTGGAGAGCAAGACTCTGATGGACCAGAGTTAGAAGTTCTCTTCCTCGATTACAGCTATTTGAGTTCACCACAGATAAAATCTAGACTGATCACTTAGTTTGTTGTCAAGGGAAGAAGACTGATAGGTAGTAGAGATCAAACAAATGAGTTGAACAAGCAAAATGAAAATCTCATACTAGTTACATAAATTGGAAAAGATATGCAACAAAACACAAAATTCCAAGTGGCAAAATAAATCCATACGTATTAATGAAAAAAGTGTATGTGTAGTGCTGTGTCACTACAACAGCGTCAGTAATGGGTTATAGTCAGATCAGATTCAGATGGCTTTGTTGCGTGGTGTGTCTGGAAAGAGGACCCAACTTATGGCCAGCTAGTATTTGTTTCAGTTATCTACTACTGTGTGACAAACCATACCAAAAGTTAGTGGCTTAAAACAGTAACCATTTTATGTATTTATGATTTTGCAATCTGGGCTGAGCTTAGCTGAGTGATTTTTTTGCTGGTCTTGGCAGTGTTACCTATGTGACAGTATTTAGC
>NW_004444120.1:5032764-5065191 GCF_000243295.1 Trichechus manatus latirostris
AGAGTTTGCAAGGAGCGCGTGGTGGATTTGAACGGCTGGCCTTTTGGTCAGCAGTCGTAGCACGTAACTACTACACCACCAGGGTTTCTATAACGTTTATTAAAAGTTATAATATAGTCTTTGTCATACATTAAGTCCTTAATAAATGGTAGTTATCTTTTATATTTCTGAATATCTTCTCTGAGATAGGAGAAATGTAAGTCATTTGGGGGTGCACAAGGTATTTCAGAAGTAACCAAAAAAATCACTTGTAATCAAGATTAAAGAGTGAAGGGAGAGATCATACTGGCTCCTAATATAGCTTGATAAACAAGATTTTCTGTGAAGTATGGAGATGGATTTTCTTATGTGCTTTCTAAACTGCCGGTTATATTAATAGATCATTATCTGAATAATCATCCTATTTTTAACAATTTCAATTTCCTAAATAAATGCTGAGGGAACAAAATAAAAAATTACTAGAAGAGGCCTGTTACAATAGTTTACCTTTTGGTATTCCCCAGCAGCCCCACTCAATCTGCACTCAAGAAGGAAAACACCATTTTGGAGCTGGAATAGAGATGGGTCATAAGGTGGTTTGTTTTTCCATTTGCTTTTAAGAAAAGGGAGAGAGTATAATGTAGAGTAATGGCCACATTGTGTGATTGTGGGTAGAGCAAATGTAATAATAGGCTAGTCTAGCATGAAACAATGACTCTGATTCCTTCTCATTATTCTAAAAGCCCGTGAACATGTGGATACAAATGCCCTAAATGAAAGCCCTGTTTGTGGGGTTGTTTATTGAAGAGGCCTCGTAAAAATATCCATGTAAGACCAGGCCTCCATATTGATTAAAACTAACTTGAGTGGGCCACAAAGAAGAAGCAAAAATAATGCAACACGTTGCTCTTGAGGTGTTTTAGGAAATTTAGAAATACGTATAGAACTGTAATACCAAAAGCATCTTGGGTTTGTAACCAAGGCAACTCTTGCAGCCCTGTGTTCAGGCTTTCCTGTTGATTATCTATTGTAATGCCAATAATTGCAGCTGAGAGGAGTCTCTGTTTGTTGTGGGAGACAATTAGCACTTGAAATAAAATAACAGATTTAAATAAATTGGGGGACTGTGCAATGTGACCTGATCTCTTAGAAACGAGCAACAGCTTTGGAATATGACTAACCCTTGTGTTTGCAGCAGCCTCCAGAGTGAGAGTCGTCATCCAACGTGACCTGAGGTCTTGTTGGTGATTAGTTGTTATGTGAAAACCATTTGTTTGTTCTTAGATTATACTGGAAAAGAGTTTAATAAATCCAAACCTGCAAGAAGGTGATACTGAATTTTCAACGATAGGCTTATTCAAACAACTTGTCTCTATGCATAATGCTTCATTAAAAATATTTCCTACAATTACCATCATAATTGCTCTTCACTGTTATGTGGACTGTATTTTAACTTGCTATTTATTTTAATTTAGATGCTAATGGAAGGCTTGCAACTCCTGATCTACATATCTTTTCTTCACCTGCAATTTTTGCTTTCAAAATGAAAGTCACCGTTAGGTATTATGACCATTTACTGACAGTCACCTGGCACCAACTCTCAAAGTCAGTGTTAACCTGTGGACCCATGAGTCTTGGACAGTTTTTCGTAAGTCTCAATAAATCTTTAGAGTTCCAAGGACAAAAAAGTTTTCCCTGATTCAACCATACTTGTTTTCAGAGTTTCATCTGATTATTAGTATAAATAAGCAGTCTGGTCTCATGTTTACATGTGAAGGGATTTCTGCCAGAATAGTTCTCCTGGCCTCTCCTTCAGTTACCTGATTTGTGATTTTCAGAGAAGAAACCGAACATGCTGGACTCAGCCCCTTCTGGACTTTTCTTTTTCAGGGTGAACATGTCCACAGGACTTATAGTCTTGTCAGCCCTCTGCCCTGTGGGAAGGGCGCTGTTTCTAGGCGGGGCTAGCCTGCAGCTGTCGAACAATACCAGTGGATACAGAAGCAAGTCTTTTAAATTCAGCGATAAAGGCAGATCTCAAACCACATTCTCCAAGCAGCTTTAACAGTAATAAAGCTGTTGGTTTGATCTCCATCTGTCTGTCTTTCCTATCTCTAAATTGTTTCTGAGTTAAATTGGGAAAGAGGGATGTTATTTATTGGCTGCCCCCAAACACCTGACATATGTTTCCCATATGAAATGTCGCTGACAAATACTAATGACAAAGTCATAGAAATGTAAATTCCATGAGAACAGAGTCCTTGCCTGCCTTGTTCATTGCCATTTCTCTGATACAGAGAGCAGTGCCTGGTACATAGAAGTTGTCAAAAAGATTTTGCTGAATCAACGAATGAAGTTACAGCTTCTTTAGTTCAGATCACAAATTCCCCCTTGCATTTCAGAATGAAGAATTTGGGGTACTTCATATTTCTGTAATGCCCACAAGATTACTGAAATAGGATCTCTATGTGAATGAACGGATCAGAACCACTGTAGAATTATTGAATTATTCACCGCAGAGAATGACAGTGTGATATGCCATGGATAGGAATTTAGGCTTCACTAAGTCTTCTTCTCTGGCCCAGGACTGAGGAATCTGAAAGGATAAGGGAAGGAACAAAGAACACTGACATAGGCCAGTGGTATCAGCTGGCCCTAAGGAACACACGGAAAGGATCCGAGGGTGTGAAAGCGGATCACAGAGTAAATACAGAGCTCACACAATTCTGGATAGGAAACAATTAAATAGTAACGTCTCTGATCCACTGCTTCCAATGAGATGTGTAGACTGACAGAGTATCATGGCATAGGACACTGGGAAATATGTTTTCAAAATAGGAAGTCATTCTTGCTGCCAATGAAATCTCTTTGATATCTGCCAAAGAGACAGTAATTGGCTTAAAGAGTTCTATTCTAGCAGGACTGAGTGCTCTGATCCAAAAAACAAACAAAAAGGACTAGAACTCTGCATATTAGAGGGGAGTAAAGCCCCCGAGGAAACTCAGATAGGGGGTGCCTAAAGAGAACTCTGCATTTGCAGATGTAAAAACGAAGAATTTGTCCTAGAGAACCCAAAACCAAGAAAAGACAATCTTAGAGCACCAGAGTGTAGAAGAACTGGGACAACATAGAGAAGAATCTAGAAGAGTCATTCTTTTGCTCACACTAGCTTATGGTTTCTTAGAGGAATCAGTATGCGATCTCCACTATATAGTGTTGTCTATATTCAGGCCTAAATATAGCCAAATCTGTGTGTGGATTCTCCAGAGATCTTTTAATAAAATCTCAAGGCTGCATCACTCCATTGAGTATTGTTATACATAGATAACTGGATAGGACTCAGCTCTGAGAATTATCATTATGGTGCTTAGCATTGGTAAGAGCATCGAACAAGAATTGTATAATTCTGTCTTAATAAGGCGCATTATCTATGGAACAGAGTCCCTAGAGCCCTGGAGAATGCTTGGGTTTGAACTCTGCCCAGCCACTTACTAGCTAGCTATAAAAGCTTGGGCCAGTTATTCATCACATTCAGCCTCAGTTTCCTCATCTCTGTGAATGTATAAACGGGGATTATAATAGTACTTACCTTATAGAGCTGTACAACCTGTGAGTCAATGAGGTGAGTCTTATATATTAAATAAGTATTTATAGAAGATTAAATGATTACCTGTTTATATAAATTCAATATGTTTCTCAGAAAGATAAGGGCTTTCATTCAAAGCGACTGGCATATGATCAAGTTTACACAAATGGTTAGATATGACTATTAATGGATCTTGCAAACATGTGTTGAGTCCCTGCTGGGTGCTGAGTCTAGGGCTGTCAGAAATGTGCTGAATATCCAAGTATCTAATCATACTTTATATTTCATGTTTATCTCAGCCTCTCAAAAGTTGATAATTTTCTTTTCCTCAACGATAGCACTGATTGTTTTCTTCCAAAAAGCATAAACTGTATTTGATTGTGTTGCTTCTCTCACGCTCTTCCCCTTTTCTGTAGGAACTGTAGTGACAAGTGAGATGGTGGGATGAGCAATAAACCTTTGTTCCTATGCTTTTCCCATCATGCTGCCTTCAAGGGCTCTTATTCTCACTACCTATTTCTTACCCTTTTCCCTCCCTTCCTTCCTTCTTCACACGTTTCTAAGCCCCCATGATGTACACTGTATAGTGCTAGAAGTTGTGGAAAATCCCAAGAAGTACACACAAACAGTCAGTGTGCTCAAGCATTTAGAATCTATTTGGAGAGACAAGGCATAAAAAGTTACATACGAGAGTTAATATCAATATAAGACACTACTGTAAGATGTTCACCAAGGCTGTTTATGATATGAATCAATAATATTCCTTACAAACTTAGCATATTTTACTGTCAAACTCTGCTGTGAATAATTTAGGGTTTCTGACCTTTCTTTCACATAGAGAGTGTTATCCTATGTATCTGAAAACGTAGAAATCACCTAATGCCAATGATGCTAGACGAACTTAATACCTTAAGCAGGAAAAAGTTAGAGATACAAATGACCACATAAAGGAAATTCAGTATCAGTAACACATATGGAATTTGACACAATTATTTGCTAGAGGCCTGCTTGAAATCATCACCAAATTCCTATGGGGGTGTATATGAGCATGAAATGTGAAAAGAAAATTTGCCGAGTAACAGTAAGCAGAAGATTATTCTAAATAATGGTGTTTTGATAAAGGGAGCTAATGTGTTTGGGAAAATGTAATATGAAATACAGGTATTCAGACAGGAGAAAAACTTGGAAAGTAGTGCTGCTAAGTAGACTCGGGTGATAACCAGCCACAAATACATATGAACATGTAATGTGAGGGGGTGCTGGGAAAAATAAAAGGCAGTGTGACTTTAGGTGGACTAAGCAAAGAAATCACATTATAGATCCACAAGAATAGAGGCAAATCTGTTTATATCTCCTTGGTGATATAAACATATTATTCACTTTTGGAATAATACAGATGATCTCAACATTTCAGCATAAGGGAGACATTGAAAAACAAAGAAGATATAGACATGAAAAGAAAGCACAAGTGATTATAAAGACCTGCCAGATTGATTTATGAGGTATGAATGGTACAGCTACAACCTAAATATGTACATGTATATGGGCATCTCTTACAGAAACCCGGTGACTATCAAATAATTACAGTCTACTTTGTAGTTCTATTGTGAGGGATAAGCACTTGTTGGCTTAAGTAAGATCCCTTGCCTTGAAGAGGAGATTATTTTAAAATTTGTCATCAGGCAGACCCTAGCCAGGACATAAAATCAAGTGCAGTTCACATGTAATTGTCAAATTCAAACTCATTTGTAATAAACTAAGAACACTATAGTTCTAAAAACAAATGGTTCCAGTGACATTCTAGGGGCAATAAAAAGGAAAAATAATTTTAGCTGATAGATAACTAGTAATTGTTGTGGAACTTTTTTTTTTTTTTTTTTGCCAGTAGCCCAAGTGCAGAGTTAGATATTTATAAATACACTAATATTTTAAAGAGAGAGGTGATTAAATACACTTAGGAGAGGAAGGGAAGGTAATAGAATGGAATAAAGAAATAAAGGAAATAAATAAGCTAATAGGTGAGATGTGTGCATTCAGTGATATTTTTCTTAGAAAAGTTGAGGGAGCATGAACTAATTTAATTATAGTCAGGAAGATGCTTAAAATTACCTTGTTCACTTAAAAAAAATATGACTACTATGTTATAAGCCATAAATTACTAAAATTATTATATGAATATGCAAAGAAAACAATATTTTAAATGTAGGATAAAAATTGTCTTTGTTAGAGATACTAATTCCTTAACTATTATAAAAGAAATAACTTTAAATCCTTATGTAATCAACTGATATTTTAGTATTTTATAGTGAGCTGAAAAAAGGTGTCAACAGCAAATGTGAAGAATTATAGACTATACATGTCTCAGAAATGATAGTCTTTTATTTATAAATGTACTTTAGAATATATTCATTAGAAATAATTTTCTATTTGGAAATAGTAATTGCCCGTAAATTGTATAAAGAAAAGTTATATTCAAACACACAACTTGTAAAACTAAAGTATTTTAATGATTATGGCTTCACATATGTTTATGCTTGAATTTATGGGAAGTGTTTTGAAATTCATGCAGAGCATTGAAAAAAAAGTTATAGGACTACTGATTCAAATTGAGGTCAACCAAGTTAAAAATCAAATCATAAACTTATTTCGCAGTACATTTTGTTCCAACATAGTTCATAAAATAACCTGTTTACTTGCTAAAGCAAAGCATATAAAATTTAAAATTTATTTCAGTCAGAATTATCATCTTTTTGAAAAAGCCACAGTTAACTCTGATCCTCTCTCACCCTTGTTTACTAAATTAAATTCACAATCTTTAGCTTATGCGTGACTCAGTTATCTTTTCCAGTCTTCTTTCCAGTATAGATGACTCGGTCTACTTTTCCAGTTTTATTAATGCATGGCTTATAACTTAATAGTGGGTCAGTTTTTTTTGAAGTGAACAGAGTAATTTTGGGCACCTCCCTAATCATATTTAAATTGTTTCAAACACTCTTACTTTATCCTAGAAGATATTTTCTATGTTTCTTCTGAACTAGTCATTGCAAACTTCACCCTTTAAAGGATGATTTTTTTTTTTATTTTTTGGTGATGCCATGTTTTTTCACTAATGAATGGATGCTGAGTCATTGTTTGTTGATAGTTTTTTATTATTTGAAAAAATGGAATGCCAATTGCAAGCGGGCCATATGGTCTCCATGTTCCATGAAGCACATCACACATGTGATCCATATCACTACCACAGCCCAGGAAGTGTATCACAAACTATTTTCACCCCCAAAATTACTCATTTAGTTGAATATTACTGAATGCTGGTAACTGTACCTTCCCAATAACACAAAAGCAATAGTAAACATAATTGCAAGCCTCTTCGCGCTGTACAGAAGCCAAAAGACACAAAAGTTTCACACACTCACTCCTCTGGGAAGCATTCTCTAGTGTGAGTGGCTCAACTTCCTTGTTTTCTAGGCAGTTGCACCAGTATCTGCCAGGATACCACAATGTACTGAAATGGCTCAAATGTAGCTGGAACAAATATGTGCCATCATCTGTTAAAGGGTTGGAAACTATGTAGGTGACATATGTGGTACAGTGCATTTAGGGGGGGCTTTTGGAGCCCTGGTGGCGCAGTGGTTAAGAGCTCAGCTGCTAACCAAAAGGTCAGCAGTTCAAATCCACCAGCTGCTCCTTGGAAACCCCATGGGGTAGTTCTGCTCTGCCCTATAGGGACACTATGAGTCGGAATCGACTCGACAACAGTGGGTTTGGGTTTTATGGTTTAGATGAATAGGAGAGATTACTCCCTGTCTTAGGGGCAGCCACTCCACAGCTCTGATTGTTGCCAGGCAGCAATGGTGCCCCGGTGGCCACATCTTCCATTTGGTTAAGAGAAGCTGTGAAATCTACCAACTTTTGAAAACTGCCAATTTATTAAATTAAAAAACAGTAACTATGTAAACTTAAAAAAAGAAAAAAGTTTGCAGGCTGAATATGGTTCATGGGCTTCCAGTTTTAACCTTTCTGGCAAAACTGTACAACTAACTCCCCCCTTTCCCAAACCCCCAGTTCAATTTTCTGCCCGAGTCTCCTTTTTCATGCAAGTTCATGGGCTGGAAAAGCTGCCTTCCCTCGCTTTTCCTGTCAAATTCAATCCAGCTCAATCTTTCTGAAATTTTCCCTGATCGCTTTCTTCAGGAGACCTCCCTTCTCTTTCTCCAGATCTCTTCTTCACCCAACCCACGTAATATGAAAACTTTTCCTAAACCAAATTCCGCCTTGCATCATACTCATTCATATATATGTTTCATTCTTACTGCTAACAGTATAAACTCTCCGACGGCAGAGATTATTTTACTATGCCTGACCTGACACCTAAGAGACATTCAGTAAGTGCTTGTAGAATTTAACTGAATTGGTTATGGAGGGATATCACTCACAGATGCCCATCAGCAATATTTTTTTCATGAAGCCTCTCGTTTGAGCTGAACAATACAGAGTTAATATTTACAAGGCGAAAGACTAGGGAGAAAATCAGTAAAATCGTGTTTCCTTAACAGATGGTGCATCTGTGTTTCCTGATGCAATATCCTGATTGTGTATAATTGCATAATTAAGTAATAGTTCCCTGCACAATCTTTGGTAACTGATGAATCTCTTCTATACGTGGACTCCAAATATGCTCTTAGCCTGATTGATAACTGCTCCTGAAATTGATCTGCTGATTCCATGCTGTTTTGTCAATGAATTCCCTTTCTTGACCCCAGGCATTTGAGGGAGTCCTTCTTGCTTTCAGTTTGGGAAGACATGGAGTTTAGAGGGAATAAGGCCTATATGGTGTATTCCTGAAATGACCCTGACGCCCAGCACACAGAATTTTCTGGCTTTTTGATTACTCTCAGCTTGATCTAACACCTGAGTTAGTATCATGGGGGACTGCATTCATTACCTAGTACTACTGTAACGCAAATATCACAAGTAGGTGACTTTAAAAATTGGAACTTCATTTTCTCACAGTTCTGGAGGCTGAAAGTCGGAATCAGGGACTTAGCCATGTCAATTCCTTCCTCGGGTGTTCCTTGGTTCCTTGGCGTTCCTTGGTTCCTTGGCGTTCCTTGGTTCCTTGGCGTTCCTTGGTTCCTTGGCGTTCCTTGGTTCCTTGGTGTTCCTTGGCTTGTAGACGATCCTCACATGATGTCTGTCTTCCCTTGTGAGTGTGTCTGTCTATTCTGTTCTTTGTATAACTCAGTAGTAATTAGGTTTAGTACCCACCCTACACTGGCAAGGCCTCATTAACTTAACAAAAGAAAAACCCTATTTACAAACAGGATCGTATCCACAGGTACAAGGACCAGGAATTCAACATATATTTTAGGGGGTCGCAATTCACTTTATAACAGGGACCTAACAGAGCGTGAGGAGTATTGATGGAATTTTTTTTTTTTTTCACTCTGTTAAGCACTAACTACATTTCTCCCAGGGCATTGTTTAGAAATTGTCACCATTCCTATTTCTCTCTGCTTGATCTGTATAAAGTACGTTTGTGTTTACAAAGCAGCTGGCTGTGTGGTGGACAGAGCCCTGAAACTGAAGTCAAGATACCAGTTGTTTGATCTTGAAAAGCAAGGAAATTACCTGAACATCCCATGACTAGTTTTCTCACAGGTTAAATAAGAAAGTGATAATGCCTGCTCACAGAGTAATCCTCATTTAAGGATTGAATGAAACACTGTATTTGTGCAACCCCTTTGTGAACATGCCGTACAAGGTTTAGCTATTGTTCATGTAAATAATTTACGCAGCTGTTACTTTGGTAAACCCGTTGCTGTCTAGTGGATTCCGACTGACAGCGACCCTGTAGGACACAGTAGAACTGCCCCATAGGGTTTTCAGGGACCAGCTGGTGGATTTGAACTGCCAACCTTTTGGTTAGCAGCCAAACTCTTAACCACTGTGCCACCGGGGCTCCGTTACTTTGATAGTAGAGCTTTAATTTCTTGGGAAACCTTTGGGGTCTGCACACTATGGCTGGACAAAATTTGGCTGAGTCCATTGGTTTACAGATTGTCTGTGGTTGCTTTTATTCAACAATGACAGAGCTGAGTAGATGTGACAGAGACTCTACATTCCGCAAAGTCGAAAATATTTCTTATCTGGATCTTTTCAGAAAAAATTTGCAGACTACTGCATAGTTTTTGACTTGAAAAAGATAGTCAAACATTTGGCTTCAAGACTGAACTTGAAGAGTGCCCCAAATAGGTCTCTCACATTTTGCTGTTTATTTTTCCTGTGGTCACAAGGTAAGAATGAAAACACCTGTGGGATTTGGGACCAGAACAATAATTACTTCTCGGTCTTATCTCCTGCAGCCAGAAGAAGACGCCTGCCTTTTTAATTCTGCAGAGAAGGGCAGAATTACAATTGTCTAGGGACTTCCTCTGTATCTCTGGCACAGAGAAGAAAGGGTGGAAGGCAAGCAGGAACATTTCCGGTTTAAATGAATGCAAAGTTAACTGAAATCAAATTAGCTGAGGATGAAGCCTTGCTTTAAAGTTTAAGTCTAAATAGGTTTCATTGCTGTTCTTGAACCAATGGATAGATGTTGGCAAAAGTCCCACTAATTCTTTAATTTTTTTAAATAAAAGTCATTAAAAAAATCAAATAGATCACTGGGCAGGAATTTGACCAGAAACACCTTCCAAGTGATCATTAGTTCACCATTTTTTTTTTCTGAGTTTTATGTTACCATAAATATTCATGACACATTCCCCATCAAATTGTAAGTTCTTCAGGAAGCACTGTTATCAGTTTAAGAAGAACATGAATTAGACTGATAAAGCTAATTGGTTAGGGTTCTTTTTTCTCCTTTATTTTAAATAAAGCTGTCGAAGGTTCCCAGGGTAATGAAGAGCTTTGTTGTTATGACAACCGCTTATTCCTTTCTCTTTGAAGAAGCTTGTGATGCGATAGGCAAAACATCAGGAATAATTGAAACAAATGATAAGGAGACGCATCTGCTGAGAGGAATAAACCAGCGGGAACTTAAACCATTTTACTGGCTTTCAGTTACTATTTTGATGGCAGGAAATTCATATTATCTGAGCTGGTCATTTGTACCTGTTTCCCATTTCTTTGACCAAGAATCTCGATTCTCTGAGAGGGTTTAGAAGTACCCCTACTGAGATCTTTTTTTTGCCCAGCGGACTGCCTGAAGCACCGGAAGTGGTGGTGTCAGAGCGATGGGACACACTCTAAACTGCTTCAGAGAGCTCACTTCCTTACTCTGATTTCTTTGTGCGCTGGCTATGGAGCTCATCCCCTGGAACCACAAAACAGCATTCCCTTTGGCTTTCTGTCAGGCCTTTCACATTCTTTCTGTTTTAACCTTTAAATATTATCTCTGTTTCACAAAGGGGGTATATGAATCCCAGAAAACTCTAAGGGAGATGTCCAAGGTCATCCAGCTGACAAAAAATTTAAACTCAAGTCCTTTGACTTCAGTTCCTTTTTAAACAATACCATAGCTGGAGGAGAAAAGTGATTTGAATAATTAAAATATAACAGATCATTCTCTACTGAGGTATCCTATTACTATTACTCTAATTCCTCTTTATATTCTTTGCTAAACACTTACTCTAGCTAGTCTAATCCTACCCTCCCCTGCACCACCCCAGCTTCGGGTCACAATCCATTGGAAATTATAAAAACAATTTCTGTATTAAACAGATTTTCTTCTTCTCTTTTAATGAAATGGACTAGAATAGAAAATGTCAGGGTTTCTTCACGTGTAGTAAGGATAAGTATTGTTTTATGAAAACTTTGTTTCAATTTATATGTACTCACGTGTACTTGGTTGTAAGTCATGGTCTAAAATGTTTGAAAGCACAGCCTAATACTATTGTAGTCTACCTATTGATTCTCTAACTTTATTTCATTGCTCTTTCCCTGTCTTATTTTGATGTTGAGAGACATTAAATGCATTGGGAAATATTTGTCTGTAATATATGGTAGGAGTCCCTGGGACATGCAAACAGTTAATGTACTTGGCTGCTAATCAAAAGATTGGAAGTTCGAGTCCACCCAGGGGCACCTCAGAAGAAAGGCCTGGAAGTCTGCCTCCAAAAAATCAGCTATTGAAAACTCTATGTAACACAGTTCTACTCTGACACATGTGGGGTCACCGTGAGTCAAAATCGACTCAACTGCACTGATTGGTTAATACTAATGATATTTATGATTGATTGATAATGCTATTCCTTCATTGATATTGACTGATAGTTATATTTAATACATGTTTATTATTTTTCTTTTAGATACCAATTTTTTTAGGGAGATTTAAATAATAAAAAAAATGTCTTTTATATTTATCCACATATCTCCTAATGCATTATTTCAGCTTTTATACATTCGAAAAAGTCTTTATTTTGCCTTCACTTTTTTTGAAAGATATTTTTGATGGGTATAAAATTTTAGGTGGACAGTTTTATTCTTTCAGTACTTTAAAAATGCCACTGCACTGTCTTCTTGCCTGTCTTGTTTCCTATAAGAATTCTGTTATAATCCTTATCTTTGTTCTTTTGCACATTAAAAAAAAAACCCACTGCCATCAAGTTGATTCCAACTCATAGCGACCCTACAGAACAGAGTAGAACTGCCCTATAGGGTTTCAAAGGAGCAGCTGGTGGATTCAAACTGCTGAACTTTTGGTTAGCAGGGGAGCTGTTAACCAGTCTGTCACCAGGGCTCCACTTTTGCACATAATGTATCTTTTTTCCTCTGGCTGCTTTAAACACTTTTCTTTATTACTGATTTTGGCAATTATGATGTTCCTTGGTGTAATTTTTGTTCATGTTTCTTTTGCTTAGGATTTGTTGAGATTCTAGGATTTATGGATTTATAGTTTTCATTAAATTTGGAAAAAATTTGGCCATTGTATCTTCAAATATTTTATCTACCCCCTCCCCTCAGTTGCCGACACTAATTACACGTATACCGTATTTTTACGCAAATAATGTGCACCTTCTATGTTTGTTTGCCAACAGTGCCCTCCCCCGTGAAGTATTTTTGTAAGTGCACCATGCTAATTTCTTTCTTTTTTTTTTTTTAATGCAACATGAAAAAAAAATTGGCTCAGTGGCGCTTACAAAAATATCTCACAGGGGAAGGGTGCGGTTGGCAAACAAACATAGAAAGCGTGTATTATTTTCGTAAAAATGCGGTATTCAGTCATCTGAAGATGTCCCACAATTCATAGAACCTTTTTTTTCTTTTCAGTCTCTTTTTATTTCTGTGTTTATTTTTGAATAGTTTCTAATTCAATGTTTGAAAATTCACTATTATTTTTTTCTGTAGTGTCTAATCTGTTGTTAATCCCACACAGTGTATTTTTCATCTCAGACAGTGTAGTTTTCACATTTAGATGTTTGGTTTGCATCTTTCATATACTTTCATGCATCTATTTAACATGCTCAATCTTTCCTCTGACTTGGGGAACATACGGAATACAGTTAAAAGAACTGTTTCAATGTCCTTGTCTACGAATTCTATCCTCTGTGTTGTTTTTGACCAGAATCCTGTTATAAGGTATAATTCTGTTGTACTCGATGGTGACTCACTGCGGATTTCCAATGCTCTCTCTGTAGCTGTCTCATCTCTGGTATTCTTCCCTGTGAATTCTAGTTTCCTTGGCCTAGCCATACTCCCAAGGAGTCTAGATAGCACAAGCAATGTGCTATCAGCTGCTAACCGGAAGGTTGGTGATTCAGACCCACCCAGTGGCACTGCAGAAGAAAGGCCTGGTGAACTACTTCCATAAAGGTTACAGCCAAGAGAATCCTATAGAGCATTTCTACTCTGTACACACATGGGGTTGCCATGCACTGGGGGCCTACTCAATGTCTGTTAACAACAATGACAACCCATACTCCCAGCTCTGTTTCCTCAACTCAGGGACACCACTGGGCTCTATTTGGGTTTTCCTTTCCTGTGCTATGGCTGGAAATGTCTTCAGTTAGTAAACTGGAGCAATCATGAAGCTCATGTCATTTTTTCCCCATCTCTCAGTCATCATGGCCCTTAACTGTCTGATGTCCAATGTCTTGAAAACCATTGCTTCATCTATTTTGTCTTCTTTTTTTTTTTTTTAAAGTTTTCCAGGTATCGGGGGGTAAGTTCCATCCCTGTCTTGGCTAGGAAATGATATCTCAGCACCCTTTAGAATCTTCCCACCACAAAAAAAATCCCTGGCAGAGAATTATGGGAAGTGGAGGGTGAGAATAATAGCAAAGCATATAAATTCCTTGCAGTCAATACTCAATAAATGTTACACGAATTAGTAAATGAAGCACTATGCTTGGAAGAGATACTTCTGAGGAGAAATGTAAGGGAGAGGGCAAGCAGGATCACATATTTGCCTCCACTGAATCATGTTTTGTTGGTGGGGACGGCAGAAACAGAGCCACCAGTTATATCATTTGCCAGGTATGACTGGCTTAGAAAGCAACAGTGACAGTTTTTGTAGATGCCAGTGAAATGAAGCAGTGCAACTTATAGCAGGATGGGAATACTCCAATTTTTCATGCTAATGTCTTCACAGGAATAAAAGAAAATACCTCTCAGTGATACTAAAAGAAAAGTGGGATGAAATTTATAGTTTTCACAGTATTAAAGACCTTTGTATTGAGATACGCAGTTTGTGAAATAATGTCATAGCACTTCAAAGACCAGTCTCTTGCTGCCCTGATCTCACCCTAAAGTTTCTTCTTTCTCCCCGGTGAAGCAACGTGTTGCATAAATGTAGTGATGTTTAGGGAGAGCTTAGTGTGTCAACATTAACTTAGAACATTATCTTAGCTGTGTGTAATGAGGAATCCCGGGGGCTGAAAAAATGGGACTGCTGTGCCCACCAGCATTGCAGTAAGTACGTTGTTTTCCACATAAAGCTGGGGACCATGGTGAGCTTGAGCCTGCGTAAATGTGTGAATGAATAAGGTCTAGCGCCCTATCTCATCACAATCATTAATACATATTATTAAATTCTTATGATCAAGGCAACTGAGGAGATTGCAAAAATGATGAGATATGGTGCCCATCCTATGGAACTTACATCTGGTTGGGGAGATGAATCAAAGCCCCTTGAGAAGTTAACTACATTACAAGGTAATTTACCTTAAGTCATGAAAGTGGCATAAAGAGTCAGAGAAATGATTGATCACTTACAACTGGAGTCGTCAAGGTAGATTTTGTATTATTTTTACATTGCCTTTGTGTATTTATGTATTTCTTCATTTCAGTAGAGTAGGCACTGTCATATTTATCTTCACCCCCTATCACGTTTTTTGGTACATGACAAGCACTTCATAAAGACTGGATAAATGGGTGAGCTAATGAACACATGAATAAACAAATAAAGTTAGATTTGAATAGGTGGAAGGGATAGAAATTCATTCCAGTACGGTTATGGTCACGTACAAAAATATAGAAAAAAAAGTGGGGGAAATTAAAAAAAAAGCATTTACTGAGCATTTACATGCCAGCCACTATGCTATATGTTTTCACTTACATTATTAACTCATTTAATTGTCATGATAACCCTGTGAAATAGAAATAAAGATCCTCACTGTATAGGATGAGAAAAAAAGGTTCAGAGAGATGAGGTGACTTGCTCACCTAATAAATAAGTGGCAGTACTGGGATTGGAACCTCTGCGCACATAGCAAGTTCTGGGCAATAGAGGTGGGTTTTCATATGCTCCCTTGTGAGTACGTGGCTCTCTCCAGTTCAGCTGCAGCACACTGTTTCTTTACCTTTAAATACCTGTAACTATTAGTGCACGGTGGTGTCTCAATACACGGTGGTGTCTGTCGATGAACCGAGTCTCCACTGCCTATGACATCCAGTTGAAAGTCTTCATTATGGTAAAAAGGGCCTACGCAGCCTGGCCCTTCCTCATCTCTTCTGCCTCGTTCTCAGGTTACTAACCTCATTTGCCAATAGCCATGCTTCATCTTTCCTAAATTTCACTCATTCATCCACCCTTCTCCACCTTCCCTCATGCTATTCTCTATATCCTAAATGCCCTGCCTCATCTTGGCACCTATTTGTCATTCAAAATTTAGCTCCACAGTCACTTCCTCTAGGAACTTTTTCCGACTTACAAGTAGTATTGGTTGCATGAATTGATACTTTTGTCTTCCTGAGATTCTGTCATACAAAGAATAGAAAAACCCTCACTCTTTTTTCCCTGACTAGCTATGCTAGTGAATTCTTACTTTAGAGGCTCCTGGCCAAAGGGCAGTTCAATATTTCTGTAGCCACAGGTGGCCTTTCTACTTCAATATTTTGAAACTCAAGGGAAATTTGGGCATTTATTTCCAAGGCTATGATGCTAAAATTTTGTACCTTCTGTAACTATGGGACAGCCTCGCTTCATCCCATGGGTTAAAGAAAAAAGAGAATTGAAGTTATGTATAATCTGCTCATAGAATTGTTCAATTTTATCAAGTTCTGGAATTCCTGGGCTGGTGTCCCTGCATCCTGCCCTGCCCGTACTTAAACATTTCTATGCACTTTGGGAGCATCTGCTGAGCTGCTCAAGAGGAGAGGAGATGAAGCTTCTGCAGGCTCTGCCCAGAACTGGCACCAGAGTGCAACTCTGCAGGCTTCCTCCAGAGAGCTTCCTGTCACAGAAGCTGGGAGGAAAATACTGGTGCCCTGAGAGAGGATCTGTCTCTCTCATGAGTAGCATGAAATGACACCCCTGTCCTGTCCTAGGGATTAATTAACACTGCTCTAAAATAAACTCCTTGGAAGAATCTTACTTCTCTGCAATAGAAAGCCATTTTCAAATCTGGATGAATTTGCTGTTATTAAATGAGACTAAAGATGGTCTCCTCATATAGTCCTCTTATTCTGAAAGCAATCGATGACTCCAAAGATAAACACCACTCTTACTCCCAAGAGGTCAGGACTTGCCTCTAAGGTCTGCAGAGATGGTGGCAGGTGTGGTCTTTGCCACAGGCTGGGCCTAGAGTTAAGTACTGGTGGTGGTGGTGGTGGTGTTGGAGATGGGTTAATACACAATTTAACCTGCCTCAAGTTTAAGTCCAATGTTTAGAGACAGGCCTGTTGGCACTTACTTGGATAGAAGGCTGGGAGGGAAAGGAGGATCATTTCAGGAACTCTTAGGATAATCTTTGCAGATCCCCTTCTCTACAGTTTGACGGCAGCTGGAGGAGTGGAAACAATCATTTATGGGCCCACAGCCCACTAAGAAGTCCACCCCTTCTCCAGATTCCCCATTATTTCCTTGTGAGTGCCGAGAAGCTCCGGTAGAAGCCCCACCTGAGCTCGCCTCTTGTCATGCTGGAGTAAAGTGATATCCTGGAATATTCGTCTGTGGCCCCTTGCACTCTATTAGTATTTATAAAATCTGAAAAGAGTTCTGCTGCTTTTCAAAGAGAACAAATGTTGAACAATAGCCAAATAGGGTATGAAATTAAAGCACATCAAAATTATACCTCTAATTATTCATTCATACAGTTGCTAAAAATCTACATCTATGTTTAAAATCAGTGTGCATTGATAACAACTAAAGGCCGTTGTTATTTTTATCTGCTGTCAAGTTGCCCCCACTTCCACCCTCAGTCATGGCTACCAACATTTTTGCTAAAGCTTTGTTTGTTTTTTTATGACTTTGGAAAATGAGAAATTGAGGAACACTGGAAACGTTTTCCTTATATAGGATATATTCCCTAAATTACAGGAAGTGCAGTGACTAAAGATAATATGGGCCACTCAAGCTTCCAGGAAGCACTAAAGAGAGAAACAAACCTAAAAACTCAAAATTTAAGGTAGGTTTCTTCTCTTCTTTTTCATGGTCCTAAACCCACCACCAACACTTTACCCTCCAGTAGTTTCTTATACAGTCTCATAGAGCCTCTAGCTCCAATTTCTAGAACAGTATTATAAACTTTAGAATGTTTAAAGTAAGGCATACATCTCATGTAAACTTCAGTCCATGTATTTGTCTTAGAACCAGTTCATTAAAAAAAGAAAAAAAAAACCTATTTGTCTTATTTCAAAGGTATTATATGATCATTATATAAATTTAAAAAATACCAATGAGCAAAGTTAAAGAAAATAAGATTCACCCATAATTCTACCACCCAACTAAGATGAACCCCTTAATATTTCAGTGGGGCAGGGATTTTTGACTCTGTCATTCTATTGTCATTAATTTGGCTTCATTGTATTCTTGGAAATAGCTTGATCTCCCTATTTGCACTTGGTTTTACAATGTCATAGATACTTAGTGCACAGTATTCACAGTGGACAAAAGTATGTAGAAGAAATGAGTCAGCAATCCAATAGACCAATCCAGGGTAAAAAACAACAATCCTGGAGGATCTAAGAGACATTGCTTAATATTTTCTTGCAAGTTGTCTGATAAATAAAAGTGAATTGACTGGTTTTGCTGCATGTAGAGTGTCTGGTACAGTGGAGTGGGGAATAAGCTGGAAAAGTAGGAGAACATTGTTGTTGTTGTCGGGTGCCATCGAGTCGGTTCCAACTCATAGCTATCCTGTGTATGACAGAACGAAACCCTGCCCTGTCCTGCACCATCCTCACAACCTTTGCTATGCTTGAGCCTATCATTGCAGCCACTGTGTCAGTCCATCTCATTGAGGATCTTCCTCTCTTTTGCTGACCCTCTACTTTAGAAAGCGTGATGTCCTTCTCCAGGGACTGGTCCCTCCTGCTAACATGTCCAAAGTACATGAGACAAAGGCTTGCTCGCCATCTTCACTTCTAAGGAGCGTTCTGGCTGTACTTCTTCCAAGATAGATTTGTTTGTTCTTCTAGCAGTCTATTATATATTCAGTAGTCTTCGCCAACATCGTAATTCAAAAGCATCAATAATTCTTCAGTCTTCCTTATTCATTGTCTGGCTTTCGCAGGCACAATGAGGCGATTCAAAATACCATGGCTTGGGTCAGGCACACCTTAGTCCTCAAAGTGACGTCATTGCTTTTTTAGAACTTTAAAGAGGTCTTTTGCAGTAGATTTGCCCTATGCAGTATGTGCAGTATGTCATTGGATTTCTTGACTGCTGCTTCTATGGGCGTTGATTGTGGATCTAGGTAAAATGAAATCCCTGAAAACTTAAATCTTTTTTCTATTTATCATGATGTTGCTCACTGGTCCAGTTGTGAGAATTTTTGTTTTCTTTATGCTAAGGTTTAATTCACTGAAGGCTGTAGTCTTTGATCCTCATCAGTAAGTGCTCTGAGTCCTCTTTGCTTTTGGCAAGCAAGGTCGTGTCATCTGCATAATGCAGATTGTTAACAAATCTTCCTCCAATCCTGATGCCACATTCTTCTTCATATAGTCCAGCTTCTCAGAGTATTTGCTCGGCATACAGATTGAATAAGTATGGTGAAAGGATACAACCCTGATGCACACCTTTACTGATTTTAAACCACATGGTATCTTCTTATTCTGTTTGAATGACACTACCTGTTTGTCTATGTACAGGTTCCTCATGAGCATGTTTAAGTGTTCTGGAATTCCCATAATTTGGGAATATCCATAATTGTTATGATCCATGTAGTCGAATGACTTTGCATAGTCAATAAGACACAGGTAAGCATCTGTTGTGGATTGAATTGTGTCCCCCGAAAATGTGTGTCAACTTGGCTAGGCCATGATTCCCAGTATTGCGTGGTTGGTTGTTCAACATTTTGTGATCTGATGGGATTATCCTCTGCGTTGCAAATGCTAAACTCTATGATGTTAATGAGGCAACATTAATGATGCTTATGTTAATGAGACAGGACTCAATCTACAGGATTAGGTTGTATCTTGAGTCAGTCTCTTTCGAGATATAAAAGAGAGAATCTAGCAGAGAAGAGAGGGACCTCATACCACCCAGAAAGAAGCACTGGGAGTGGAGCACGTCCTTTAGAGCCAGGGTCCCTGCACTGAGAAGCTCCTAGACCAGGGGAAGATTAATAACAAGGACCTCACCCCATAGCCGACCGAGAGAGAAAGACTTCCCCTGGAGCTGGCACCCTGAATTCAGACTTCTAGTCTCCTAAATTGTGAGAGAATAATTTCTTGTTTATTAAAAGTATCCACTTGTCGTATTTCTATTATAGCAGCACTAGATAACTAAGAAAGCATCTTTCTGGTATTCTCTGCTTTCAGCTGCGATCCATCTGACATCAGCAATGACATCCCTTGTTCCACATCCTCTTTGGAATCCGGCTTGAATTTCTGGCTGTTCCCTGTAGGTTTACTGCTACAACCGCTTTTGAGTTATCTTCAGCAAAATTTTACTTGCATTTGATATTAATGAGATTATTTGATAATTTACGCATTCTGTTGGATCACGTTTCTTTGGAATGGGCAAAAATATGTATCTCTTCCAGTTGGTTGACCAGGTACCTAGATATATTCTAGATTTCTTAGCATAGATGCATGAGTACCTCCAGTGCTGCATCCGTTTGATGAAACATCTCGATTAGTACTCCATCAATTTCTGGAGACTTGTTTTTCTTTTTAATTGTGAAAATTAAGACAAAGATTTTTTTTTTAATTGGTGAAAGTTTACAGAGCGAATTAGTTCCTCATTAAACAATTAATACACATATTGTTTTGTGACCTTGGTTGCCAACCTCTCAACGTGTCAACACTCTCCCCTTCTCAACCTTTGGTTCCCCATTTCCATTTGTCCAACTTTCCTGTCCCCTCCTGCTTTCCCATCCTTGCCCCTGGGCTGATGTGCCCATTTAGTCTCGTATACATGGTTGAACTGTGCTTGTTGTTTGTTTTATAGGCCTGTCTAATCTTTGGCTGGAGGGCGAACCTCAGGAGTGAATTCAGTGGAGTTAGAAGGGTGTCCAGGGGCCATACTCTTGGGATTTCTCCAGTCTCTGTCAGACTAGTAAGTCTCGTCTTTTTTTTTGTGAATTTGTACTTTTTCTACATTTTTCTCCAACTCTGTCCTGGACCCTCTATTGTGATCCCTGTAAAAACAGTCAGTGGTGTTAGCCTGGCATCTAGTTGTGCTGGACTCAGTCTGGTGGAGCCTGTGGTAGTTGTGGTCCATTAGTCCTTTGGACTAATCTTTCCCTTGTGTCTTTGGTTTTCTTCATTCTCCCTTGCTCCTGAAGTGGTGAGACCAGTGGAGTATCTTAGATGGCCACTCACAGGCTTTTAAGACCCCAGATGCTACTCACAAAAGTAGGATATAGAACATTTTCTTTATGAACTATGTTATGCCAGTTGAGCTAGAGGTTCCCTGAGATCATGACCCCCAGCCCTCAGCCCAGTAATTCGGTCCCTTAGGGAGTTTGGATGTGTCTATGAATCTTCTATGACTTTGCCTTCGTCAAGTTGTGCTGACTTGCCCAGTATTTTGTATTGTTTTACCCTTCACCAAGGTTACCATTTGTCTATTGTCTATTTAGTGTTTTTCCCTCCCCTCCTCTTTCCTCCCTCATAACCATCAAAAATTTTTTCTTTCTGTGGGTAAAACTTTTCATGAGTTTTTATAATAGTGGTCTCATACAGTATTTGTCCTTTTATGATTGACTTATTTCACTCAGCATAATGCCCTTCAGATTCATCCATGTTGTGAGATGTTTCACAGATTCATCATTGTTTTTTACCATTGCATAGTATTCCACTGTATGTATGTACCATAGTTTATTTATCTATTCATCTGTTGTTGGACACTTAGGTTGTTTCCATCTTTTTGTTATTGTGAATAATGCTACAGTGAACATGGGTGTGCATATGTCTATTCATGTGACGTGGAGCCTTGTTTTTCGCTAATGTCTTCAGTGCAGCTTGGACTTCTTCCTTCAATACAATCAGTTCTTGATCATATATTACCTCTTGAAATGGTCAAACGTCTACCAATTCTTTTTGGTGTAGTGACTGTGTATTCCTTCCATTTTCTCTTGCTAAATGATGCATATTTGGGTAGAATAGAGAAGATTTAGTAAACCACTGAATGTAGAGTAATTGTGAAGAAAAGAACGGCTGAAGTCATTTTGAGATTTCGTTTAGATAACAGGGTTGATTACACATTAACTGCTATAGATATTAAAAAATGATGTACAGGAATTGGGAAGGAGAGAATAATATGCTTGGTCTTGAAAATAATGACTCTGGAATGCCTGCAGGTTTCCAGGTAGAAACGCTTTCTAGGCAATTTGAAGAATCTGCCTGTGGATCAGGAGGATGAAGACATACAAAGATGGAGACTTGGGGGAAAATGATAAACATGGTATTTGAAGTCAAAAGAGTTGGTAATATTTTCCAGGGAAACCTAGTAGGAATAAAAGATTAAGAATGGAACACTTTGAAACATCAAATCTAGTGGGCAGGTCAGAGGAGGAGAAGCCAATGAGTTGGAGTGTGAAAGGCAGAAGGAAAACCGTAAGACAGGAATGCAACTAATGCTAAGGGAGAAAGAAGTCTGAAGAGGAAGAGTTTGATGACCAACATCATATGTCACCAATAAATCAGGTAGAATGAAAACTTGTTTGGATTTGGCAATTAAAAGTCACTAGTGACCTTATCAAGACGCATTCTTGTTGAGTGGTTCTGGTAATATCCAGATATATCAATGAGTTTCGAAATAGCCAAGAAGTGAGCAAATGGAGACAGTAGGTAAAGACTACTCATTCAAGAAGGTTGACTGTGCAAGGAAGGAAAGAGTAAAACAGTAAATTCAGGAGGAAGACAAGTTGAGAAAAAGTTTATTTTTTTAAGGTGGAGGAAACGTGAGTATATTTAAGTTTTATAGATTGAGAAGGAGGCACCTGTGAAGAGCAAGTGACCGAAGTGATACACGGGAAGAAATAATCGATAGGGTGGGCTACTAAGGGAGGCAGGAAAAAATGGAGTTTATATGCAAATAATTAGAAAATCAAGTAACGCTAACGATAATAATAATAAGCAATATTATGAAGTGAAAAATAGGCTTCATTGCCCAAGTACTAGGTTTAGGCTGTAGACATGCAGAAACACTAAAGTTCCATGTAGAAATATCTCTCATCATATGCTCTTTGCATTTATGCATAAAAGTGAATGATACCAAATGATTACAAACACAGGTGGTATGATTTGTTTTTCAACCGTCCCAGAGTGTGAAACCTGATTATTTTAAAGATGTCAAGGAAAACTATCCTAAATTGCTATCTAAAGCCTCTGTCGAATTCTTCTTATCACAGTCTCAAATAGATGTCAATTTGAAGAGGCTACATACCTCTGAGAAGAAATGTCACAGAAGTATCTTGAAGTGTTGTAGACTTTTCAAGAATGACAAAGTTATCTTCTGTATCATTCAACCTAGAATGAAAGTAAAATGAAAGATTACTCTGAACATCAATATGTAGGATTGACAACATTGAAAGATAAGACAGGAGACAGTAAGCTTTAGCCAAAAGAGGTCCCTGTTTAAGTTCACCACTGTGTTCTTACTGCTTAGTTCACAGTCCTTAGCACCTAGAAAGCCTTCTACAAATATTGGTTGAATAAATGACTTAGAATGGTGTGATACTAGAAATGTGTTGCAGTCTTCACTTAAATTGAACTTAGATATGCAGAGAAAATTCTTTAAAGGCCAAACTCCTAGATAGCTTTGAACCTTTGAAACTTAGAGGTTTGAAGGGGCAAGGTGAAATGCAAGCATGTAGAAACATAATGTGCTGGATACATGGCTTGACTGAAACGAAATGTGATGGTTGAATTGTTCTATGTAGTGGATGCTATGGTGAGCTGTCCAGAAACCCCATTAGGACTGAAGCACTCATTCCCAACATTTGTGAGTATTGGCGGCTGACAGGTATTCACTGAGTGACTGTCTGGGAACTATGCTCAAAGGAAGACAGCTGCTTAGATTCAGGTCACTTTGCCTTCCTCAGAAGCAGCCCACAGCCGAAGACTGGTTAATGAGGAGGGGAGGGAGGGAGGAAGGTAATAAAGTCCCATGCTTCTTAGCTCAAGTTGAGACAACTCTGAATATCTATCCAGCTCCAGGGCTTTCCAAGGGATTGTCTGAGGCTTTTATTTTGCTCACATCACAGTTCCACTCCACCCGCTGCCCAATCCTTTTTCCTTTACTCCCTCACAGATGCTGGTCTGCATGAACACTCCTAATAAACTGCATGTATACAGATCTCTGTCTTAGAGTTTGATTGCTGGGAAGCCTGACCCTGGACACTTCATGTCACTTATTATTTTTAGATAGAGAAGAAGGAGCTTTCCTATGTAGCAAGAGCTAAAACAGCTCAGGAAGAACTGGGCTTAGGCCCTTAGTTCAATTTCAGTGCTAGGTTCCTATGGATTTCCACAAACTTAAAATGTTACCAGAGAATCAGGGTGGATGAGTTTGCTCGCATGGATCAGAGCAAGAGTGTCACTGTCTTCTTAACTTGCAGCACGCAACTACTATATGCTACATGCCCATACCTTTTACAGGTTCGTGATCGTACCATTAGCCTTGCTAAAAAAACCCAAACAAGTTGCTGTTGACTCACTTCCGACTCATGGCGATGCTATGTATTGCAGAGTAAAACTGTGCTCTATAGGCTTTTCAAGGCTGTGACCTTTCAGAAGCAGGTCTCTCTCCTGAGGAGCCTCTGGATGTGTTCGAACTGCCAGCCTTTCAGTTAGTAGTCAAATGCGTAATCATTTGCACCATCCAAGGACTCTTTTAGCCTTGCCAGGGCTTTGATTTTCTCTTCTCAGTTGCTTCAAAGGGTATTTTTCTTTCCTTTCTGTAGTCCCCAGCGCTTACAACTGGCTTTTCTTTTGAGAGCTGTAATTCTGAGGGGACAGGCAGCTTCTTCTTGCTATCCAGGAAAACACCAAAACTCTTTAATTTCATATTTTAATTGGATGATCTTCAAAATTAAGGGCAAATCTAGGTATTTCCTGACACATTCTCAGCATATCTTGATTTTGAATCTCTATTTTCCACACTTAGCTGCCTATTATTATGTTAGGACATTTAAAGATGTTTTCAATTTAATTTTCAGGATAGCTAGTATTTATTTAGCACTTTTTCATTTATTTGTTTAATCTTTCTATTGTAAAATAAAACTCAAATACAGAAGATTATACTGAATGTCAAGAGTATAACCTGTACTCTGATTAAAGTAAAATTGAGAGATTTATTGAAAGTAAAGAGACGAGACAGCTCAAACCGATGATAGAACTGAATTCCATGCGGTGAAATCCAGTAATCCAATATGGCGACTCAGCAGTGATGTTTTTTAAAGGAGGGACAAAAGACATGAAGCACGTTACTTGATGGGTATTTACAAACTTAGTTCATCTAAAGACATTACTTGATTGGTAGTAGATCAGTATAAGGCAGGACTTCCTGTAACAGAAGCTTGTAAGATGACTGGCTTAAAAGAATATACTATCTTTCTTAGATTGGTTAGAGTGTGATAATTACAAGGGTATGTAATGAGGGGAGGTTTGCAGGGTAGTGACATCATCATTACTGGACATTTCTCTCTTAGAAACGGCAGAAGATGGCTGCCCTTAGGGTGAAAGCGGAACCAGCAACCAAGGAATCACACCCAAACCTCAAGCCAGCCATTTCACATCTTATAAGGTACCTCAATTTTAAAATTCCCTTACACAAGAAATATGTAGATTAAAGAGTTATGCATTTGTTGTAACCACTACCCAGGTCAAGAAACAGAACTTTTCCTGCTATCCCAGAAGAGGCTGCCACTAGCCAATATAGGACAATTTGCGCTTCAGTAGGGATAATTGAATGGACTGAATGGGAATTGAAATTCCTAAGTCTTGTCCAAAGGGTCAAACACGAGTGTCATCAAGTGCCTGGATCCAACTGCTAATTTGCAGGAAGTGCAGAGGATAGAGGAAAACGTATTCAATTATCCCTATTGAAGCTTTTTCAAGTCAATTTTGGAGTCTTTTTAACATAATTTTTTGATAACTTCCTTACTATTTGGCATGATGAAGTTTTCCAGGCTTGTCCTATACATTCCCTGCCCCGGACATGGAAATAGCTGCTCCTCCAAGAAATCTTGGGTGTCTTTTTTAGGGAAAAATGATATTTCATGACCATGATCTGTGCACTAGGGATGCTATTGCTACTAGGTTGGTCATTGTTTTTAGGTTTCTTCGGTGGACAGAATGAATTCATGAATTCACAATGACAGTTAAAATTTGTGGATGTGAATTATAGAAATTGAGGTACTGGTATATGTTAATTGGGTGACTTTAGACCTAAATTTAAAACTCCATTCTGAATTAAACTAAGATTTTCATTTCTACTCTTCTAAAGAAACGGGTCAGCCTTTTTGTCAAATGTTTACTACTTGAAAAACAAAGAAGGCGGGAGTCAGAATTTCTAACTTAGATAAAGATTTACTTGGTGCCTGTCAAGAATGTTTACACAGCTGGTCCCAGAGAAGGCACCTTGGTCAACCAGAGGTTAGGAGATAGAACTGATATGTTAAATGAAGATAAGCCTGTAAATAACTTTATAGCTAAGATAAGTATTTACCAAGTCTTAGTTCCACATCCTGACTCCCAAATTAAATCTTCACTCACTGGGATTCTTCCGCTGTGTTTCTGCTAGTTCTTCATAAATCTGAAACGAGGTAGAGACTAAGTTTGTTAAAATCAGGAGGCAGATCACTGCTGTAAAAGTCTTGACAGTCAGTAACACAAAGTGTGCAGAGATTTGGGCCTTAACTTATGTAAATAAATTTACTATCTTAACTGCTTTCAAGGACTGGGCAATGTTTACATTTCAAAAGGCTTCAGATTTAGGGCTGATTTAATCTTTACTCTTTCCTAACTAAATGGTTGACTTTACATTTCAAGGGCTCCAATTAGGTTTGACTCAGACTGCAAGCCACCACTAAACCCCTACATCAAGAATGTTTATATGTCTCACTTTAGAAATATTGCCTTACTCAAATTGTATCAGTAATAAGAGATTTGTGTTAGGCTAGAAATTGATGTTAAGAAAGTTTGTAGTTTGACATCCCCTTGTAAATTTCTCCTTCCTTCCCTTGCACCCTCTTTGATGTGAAACCCTTTGTCTTTGTTTACTCTGCCTGTTAAATACCCCATTGCTTTCCCTGCAAGGCAGAATATGTGCTGCAGTCTGTTTGAATGCCATGTGTTTCTCCATTTTGTGAAAGGAAATTATTCCTTCAATGATATTTTTGTTTTAATTTCTATTGGAGCATTGATCTAGTGCTTTCACTAGGACAAATTTAAATTTAGGACTACAGGTTCTTTTACTTGACTTCCTCTGTATTACACCTGTATTTCTTTTCTTCCACACAATGTTAGTTGTCTGAGACACAAGGGATGATAGAATTAGAATATCCCATAGTTACTTGTTTACTCACTTTCTGTTATATACACAAACAATGCTCATACTACCACTGCCACTATAATAACTGAAAACAACCACAATTTTTTTTGCATATACCCTCCCCGTTAATTTTTTTGGCTATTATGCATTTACTTTTTTTTTATTGTGGTAAAATATAAGTAACACAAAAAGTTACCATTTTAGCCATTTTTAAGTATACAATTCAGTGACATTACTGTATTTTTACGCAAATGATGTGCACCTTCTACGTTTGTTTGCCAACTGTTCCCTTACCTCACGAAATATTTTTGTAAGCACGTTTTGCTAATTTTTTTCAGCAACATATTAAAAAAGTTGGCATAGTGGTGCTTATAAAAATACCTTGCGAGGGAGGGAGCAGTTGGCAAACAAATGTAGAAGCCCTGTGTTATTTGCGTAAAAGTATGGTAATTACATTCCCCATGTTGTGCAACCATCAGCACTATCTGTTTCTAGAAGTTTTTCATTACCCCAAACAGAAATTCAGTACACCTTAAGGAATAATTCTCCATTCCTCCCCACCTCCCAGTCCTTAGTAATCACTAATAAACTTTGTTCCTACGTATTTACCTATTTTAGATATTTCATATAAATGGGATCATAAACAATATTTGTCTGTGTCTGACTTATTTCATTCAGCATAATGTTTTCAAGTTTCATGCATGTCATAGCATGTTTTAGAACTTCGTTTCTCTTTATGGCTGAATAATATTCCATTGAATGTATATACCACATTATTCTATCCCTTTATCTGTTGGTGGGGACTTAGGTTATTTCCACCTTTTAGCTATTGTGAGTAATGCTGTAATGAACATTGGTGTACAAGTATCTGTTTGAATCCCTGTTTTCAAGTCTTTTGAGTATATACTTAGGAATAGATTTGCTTCCCATTAATTTTTTATAGCTGTACTATACCCAGATTACTTATGCATTACCTACTATACTTTTTTCTTTGCCTATTTTCAACATATGTCATTTTCTCCTTAACCTTTATCTCTTTTCTCACTTCTTTTTGATTTTAAGGATTTTTCCTCCCTTTCACTTTCTATTCTCTTAAGACATAATTTTGTGCTTATTTGGTTTTGTGTTCCTTCTAGTTTAGTCTTTATTTCTGAAATGATTTTTTCATTTATTTGTAGTTCTTTCCTGTGTGTCACCTCATTTCTGAATTTTTCTAATTCTGATTTATGTTGTTCTTTTATATCTTGTATCATTTTCTTAATGTCTTCTAGCTCATTCTGAAATAGAAGGTTACAGTTTTGATCTGCCTCTGTCTCTCTGATATGCTTTTATTATCTACAGTGAAGTTGTTCTGCTCCTTATTCTCTTTTATAATAACTTTGTATAGGACTTGACTTCGATACTTTTCTGCTGCTCATTTTTATGTGAAATCAGTTTCCTGAAATTTTAGAAGTCTGGTTTAGGGTAGTTCTAACTTCAGAGAGTTCCTTTTTCTATTGTTGTCTAATACTTCCCCTCCTCCAATTTATCTGGATCTTCTCTTTCCTTTGTCTCTAGTGGACATATTCTGCTTAATTTTGATCCCATTCTAGCAGTTTCTTCTCAGTGCACAGCCCTGTCCTGGAAGAAAGTTCATAAGGGCTAGATTCCTAAAGTCCCTTTAGACCCCAGTGAGAGTCCACTGAGCACTCACTCACTACTGACTTGAATAAAACACTCTCAGTTTCAGGAACAATTCTCAAATTGGCTCACTGTACTTTGTCTTTGCTTCTCGCAGCTTTCTTCTGCACAGACGATGATACCATGCTGGTCCTGTGGCTGTTGGTGATTTGTCCTCAGCAGCTTGTGTTTTGAAGTTTGTGAAGAAATTTAGCCCTCTAGTTTTATTGTAAGTGTTGACCATGGGCGTATTAGCTTCCTAGGGCTACCATAACAAAATACTACAAACTGGGTGGCTTAGGTATAAGAATGGAAATGTATTGTCTCACAGTCCTGGATGCTGGAAGCCAAATCAGCATGGTGGCAGGGCTGTCTTTCCTCTGGAGTCTCTAGGGGAGGATCTTTTCTTGTCTCTCGCAGCTTCTGGTAGCCCCAGGAGTTCCTTGACTTGTAGATGCATCTTTAACATGCCATCCTTCCTCTGTTTATGTTTCTGTGTCTTTTCTCCTCTTTATAAGAACACCACTCAGACTGGATTAAGAGTATGAGGAGCCCTGATGGTGCATTGCTTAAGCATTCAGCTGCTAACGGGAAGATCAGTGATTTGAACCCACCAACCACTCCATGTTAAGATTTACAGCCTTGGAAACTGTATAGGAGCAGTTCTAGTCTGTCCTATAGGGCCACTATGAGTTGGAATCAACTTGGCAATGGGTTTGGTATTCCAGTATGACCTCATGTTAACTTTACTGATAACATCTGCAAAGACTGCAATTCATACAATGGGTTTTTGGTTTTCTATCTAATTGCTTTGTTTGCTTTTACGTAGGGATTCAGAGAGATAAAAATAAACTAAGCCATCTCCACTGCCACCACCTTCTCCTGAGCACTGTTTGCCAAGCACTCTACATATATTAGAGCTATGGCTGCTAACCAGAAGGTCCACGGTTCGAATCTACCAGCCGCTCCTTGGAAACCCTATGGGGCAGTTCTACTCTGTTCTCAGGGTCGCTATGAGTCGGAACTGAGCTGACAGCACCTAACAACAACAGCTACATATATTGTCTCATTCAGTTTTTACAACATCCCACTGGGTTAGGAATAATTATTACTCTCTATTACATTGAGGAAACTGAGGCAATGAATACATTAAAAAAAATTACAACTGAAGGAAGGAAGAGGTATATTAAGTACTTTAGAATAAGTGGGACATTGTGGAAACAGCTCACGCATCACATAAAGACATGTATATGTCAGGTACTTGTTGTAACTTAGAAATTGACCATAGTGTTCTGGGGCCATATTGGAAAATGGGCCAGTATGTACTTGAGAGAAAATTTTGTCAGGCCTCCCTAGGCAGTGATTTAGAAGGCCATTTGAAATCCTGATAATTATAAACAAATTGTATTAAAGTGGTAACTTGAAGTGTGCATTGGTGCGAATTGTACAAATATTCAATTGCAGTCAGTTTATTTGGTTATAACAGCATGGTTCTCTTTGGACAATGTGATATATACCACCCCCTTGAGTTTGCTGGAGCCCTGGTGGTGCAGTGGTTAAGAGCTTGGCTGCTAACCAAAAAGGTCAGCAGTTTGAATCCACCAGCTGCTCCTTTGAAACCCTGTGGGACAGTTCTACTCTGTCCTATAGGGTCGCTATGAGTCAGAACCAACTCGACAACAATGGGTTTGGGTTTGTTTTTTTTTTGAGTTTTCTATTTTGTGATGTTTGTTTTTGAGATGATAAACCTGTTGCCATTGAGTTGATTCAGACTCATGGTGACCCTATAGGACAGAGTACAACTGCCCCGTAGGGTTTCCAAAGAGCAGCTGGTAGATTCTAACTGCCGTCCTGTTGATTAGTAGCCTAACATTTAACCACTGTACCACCAAGTATTTAATTTTATTGAGTATATATGTGTGATTTGACATGGGTAAATGTGATGGCTCTGTCTCTAATTCCTGTGTATAACATCATTTGTTAAGTGACAAGGCTTCTATTAACACCCAGAAGCCCTGTATGGAGACCATTTTCTGTGCCCAGACCTGGGTTAAGTAGAGAAAGCTGGATGAACTATGTGTATTCCAACAGAAATCCCCTGATGTCTCAGGCCATTTGCCATTTGCCAGTTGCATTCTTGCCAATTAGTGGATGCACTGCTGTTGCAGAGAGAGCCCACCTCCAAAGGAAAGGAGATATCATCCACCTTCCCATGTCCAGCCCCCCACGTTCCTTGGAACCACTTGGAAAGTCCAGTAATGCTGAAAATAAAGCTTGGGGAGAACTGCACTATTGGCTCAAGTGCATTCCTATGAAAGGAAATCATAAGATGAAAAGAATCTATTAGTCAATGTACAGGGGTCCCTGGGTGGTGCTAATGCAAAGACGGGCAGTTTGAGTCCACCCAGACATGCCTCCAAATAATCAGCCACTGAAAACTCTACGGAGCACAGTTCTACTCTGACACACACGGGGTAGCCATGAGTCAGAATCTACTTGATGGCATCTGGAAAAGCCAATGTCTGGGCTAGAAAATGTCTTACTACAAATATTAGTCATGGCCCACAGAAAGCATGTCTTTAAGCTTTAAGAATCTAGAATAGATTCTTTTTAGGTTCTCAATTCCTTGAAGAGCTACATTTCTTCTGAGCAACTAGTTGCTTTTATTTTCTGAAAGCTATTTTGTGAATTTTGAAACTGATAATGATTCTGTCTTTGATTTGGTCACTAGGGAGTCATACTTGTGGCCCATCTCTACAAACCCTACAGTATCTTTGAAAAACATGAGCTTTTATGTAGTTATCTGGAGAACAGGAAAATCTCTCTCTATATTCCTGTCTTCATTTTCGCTTCATTGTGAATTCTTCATCTATCATTTGTTCCCTAGTACATAAATTTCTATAAGTCATTTCATGTCCTTTTTTTTTTTTGCAAGTATTTATTTACTATAGTTTTACTTTAAGATGCCAACAAAATCCATCCACTGAATTTGCTTGATATGATTTTTAGGTGGCATTAATTTGCTTTACATATGCACTTTTCTTTACTTTGGAACTCATGTTCATTAGTCATTTTCCTTCAGGAATATTATTCACTTTCAATAACACAAAGCTTTTTCATTCTTCAAATTCCAGTTTAGACCCATTTACTCACTTCAATCTTTCTACATATTCCAGCCCTTATTTAGCACCCCTATTGTCTTTTTGTTTACAAGCTTTATTTATCTATTTTTATTTTTTTAATTGTTAGCTTGATATATTTTTTTCCAACCTTTGACTTTTAATAAATTCACATCTTTGTTTCTAAGGCGTGTCTCTTGTAGGCAGCATATTGATGGATCCTGTTTTCTTATCCATTCTGTCACTCTCCTTCTCTTTATGGGTGCATTGAGTCCATTTACATTCAGTGTAATTATTGCTAGATGTGAGTTCGTTGCTGTCATTTTGTAGTGCTTTTTTTTGTGGTGCTGAAGTTTTCTTTGTTCTTCTTACTCTCCTGTGCTGAGTTACTTTTGTTTGTGTATTTGTTTTTCATTTCTTTTGTTTTTGTAGGTTTTGTTTTTGCTGACACTTTATGTTTTTCCTCTTTGTTTTTGTGAGTATGTTTGTTAACTTTCTTTGCGGTTACCATGAATTTTACCCTTATATTTCTAAGTTTGAAGCAGTCTACCATTACTTGGTATCACCTTGCCTTCCTCTCCATTAGAAGGTTCTATACCTATGCCATTTTTTCCCTCTTTTATTGTTTCGATGTTGTTGTCATTTACTGATTAACTGCTCTGATTCCCTGTTGTATTTCTTTTGGTTTTGGATAGTCC
>NW_004444120.1:5066929-5074084 GCF_000243295.1 Trichechus manatus latirostris
TCTCGTACCCCCTGTTTGTTGGTCTCCGATAGGAGTCCAAGATGGCGGATCCACGCTGCGTTAGCTGGTAGGGGACCTCTGCATGAATCTCTTCTCGCTCTCTGTTCTCTGTCAGTTTTCTCACTCCATTTGGTGCTTGGCTGAGTTCTTTATCTCTTCATTTGATGTTTTGGGGTTTCAGGATTGTTATTTTCTCTGTTCAGCTTAGTTTTTTGGATCTTTGCTGTGGAGGGATGGTGTAGTGCTTCTGCCTAGAGCGCCATTTTGCTGGAAGTTCTCATGTCCTTTTTGAATCAAGTTAATTGAGACCCACACCTAGCATTTTCCCAGCCAGGCCAAAAGTATACATAAGGAGGTCTACATTCCTTCTCGTTGGTTTGATCAGTAATATTAGTCTCCATTTTGTAAAGAAGATAAAGTTGCAGAATTTTATATAGTCTATTCCGTTTGTTGCTGTTATTATTTTTCTTTTTGAGAAGATTTTCTTGCTCATTTAATTATTATGATCAGTAACTACATCTTTATTAAATAAACAATTCGTAAGATCCTTTACCTGAATTCTTTGTGTGGGTTATGTTTGACAGATGTCTACTCACTTTAATTGTTTCCAATTTTTAAAATTTAAGCTGTCCATCTTTTTATGATTTTCTATTTATATTTTTAATCCTTTTGTTTTGTTTTATTTTCTGAGGTTCACTTTGGGGTTTTATATTTCTATCATTTTTAATGAGTTAAAAATCAAATGTATTCTATACAAAGTACAAAATTTAAATATGTTTTTGAAGAATGAAAATTAGAGAATGTAAAAAATTAAAAAAATAAAATTACTTTTCATATATGCTTGTAAAAGTTATTTTCTCCTAAAATATTCAAAATAATTTATTGAAATTGAAAGGCAAAATACAAATTATAATGAATGAATATCAACATTTTAAATGTTATTTAAATAGAGCTGACATTTTAAATGTAATTTTAAAAATATCTAAATATCATTAAATATTTTCACAAAGATAAAACCATTCAGAATTCTAGAATACAATATCCATCAGGTTGCCATTGTAAAGAAATAGTATCATGCTTCAGGTATGTTATGTCTATCCTAGTGGTTTTCAACCAGGAGGGATTTTGACCCCCTGGGGAGATTTGATGTCCGGAGACATTTGGTTGTTACAACTGGGGGGTGGGTACTATTGGCACCTAGTGGGTAGAGGCCACTGCTAAGCAATACACAGGACAGCACCACCACAACAAAGATTTATTCTACCCAAAATGCAGATACTTCAGAAGCTGAGAAATCTTTGTTTAGCCATATACACACATACACACACAAATGCACATGCACGCATGCAACCACATGCACACACACAACACACACACACGCAAATGAATTGTTTAATATTGTGAAATGTTCCACAGCCACCATTTGCAATGGTTGCAAACGTTGTGCTAATCTGTGAGTACCTCTTGAACAGTGAATTGGAACACAAAGAAAAGCAAGAAAACATCAACCATTACTGGGAAACAATACTTCATTATGCAATAATCTATTAGGTTCATGCTACCTCAGAGGAAAGATCTGGCAGGTTAATTAATTTGTATTGTCTCTTAAGTACCTTTGCCTCTGAAATCTTCTTCACAATCTACAGCAGTCAGTGCCCATTCATCAGCAGTGGCACAACCCAGAAACTTTTACAGCAATCGGATGAAGTTACCTTTTGTGTGGCAGATATAGGGCAAGAGCTAAAGACTATTTCCCTGAGGTCTTACCGGTGTTGGTCATGAGGGTGAATGTTTAGAATACAAAGTGTGCTGTGCCAGTGCCAGATCCCAAGGGACACAGGTACCCAGGTGTTCTTTAATATATTTATTTGTGTGTGTGTGTGTGTGTGTGTGTGTGTTCACACATGTGCTATAAGGAGCCCTCTAAAGCACAGGGCCAGCACAGAGGCCCCTTGTGCTCAGATCTAAGGGCAGTACTGGGAAATAAATACTTTTTTAAAATGCGTGAAATTTCGGGCCTTGGGTTTTCAGCTTGAAACCAAAAGCTGTTTAGTTGGGAACCAAGTCAGGAATAAGTGGAGCATGTGGTAGTAACAGAAGAATTCCCTTTGCATTTATATTTGAATATTGCAATAAAGGACAAGCATTTCTGTGTCTCTGAAAGACTTCTGAGTATAGGGCAGTGCACTTGTAGGTGAATCCCAGGCAAACTTGTTTGTGCCCAGAGCAAGATTAGAGGTGAAGAAGCAGGATATGGGTGAGGCCTGGGGGCACAAGGGCCCTTGATCCTGAAGCTGCCTTTGCTTGATTCTACCCAGGGGATCACAAGTCAAAGAAAACTTAGGTTTAAACACTTTCACTTTGCAGGATCTTATTTCCCTTCCGTACTCCAATTTCCCTGGTTCATTTTCTCTTAATTGGTCCTGATTGGAAGTCATCATAAATCAGAATAATTTCTCTTTCATGCTCTTCAAATTTTAACTTACCAAAAAAAAAAAAAAAGTCTTTAGCTGGAAATGTCCATAAAAAATGAATGTCAGTGGTTTCATCTTTAACAGGGAGAAAATGAAACTCAGACATTTTGGAGTCACAGTCAAACTACCTCAGTACGAATGTGAATTGATTTATACAGGGCCTTTAAGAAACTTCATGTCCTTTTTGGAATATACTAAGCAGGAATCACTCTTTCACAAATCTAGAAATTATAGCCACCCGTGAAGTTAAATGCTATATCTGTCTTAGCCTTGGTCTGTACTAGGCTGATAATTTACTTTGAGACTCAAAAAGGCGATTTGACTCTGCTGTCTAGTTCTCAGAATGACTTATTCAATACTGAGTATTTATATAAAGACTAAGATTTCTTTCCTTCCTTACTCTCCCTTCTTTCTTTCCTCCTTCCTTCTTCCCCCCTCCCTTCTTCCCTTCCATTGCTTACCCACATGCAGTGGTGAGAGTCTGCTATCACCAGCAGTTGTGTGGGAATTATCAATTTACATATGGATAGAGGTTACATATGTTTCCTTAGCCCTAACGTTAATATTGGGAACAACTTGCTTTCCAGTAATTTCTAGCAAATATTTGAGTAACTGAAAATCTAATACATTAAAGGCATTTACACATCAGCATTTATGGGTTGGCTAGATTCTAAGGAAGGGGACAGTCTGAGTGTAGCCTGCCACTTTTCTCTGTGATCAAGGAATGAACCTTGTGCTTAGGACCAGGTGTGTTGTCCTGGCTTCTTGGATGAGATGAGAGTGTGGGTTGACTCTCCTTCCCAGGGCATCTTGACCCAAAGCACATTCCATAGCAGATGGTGGCCTACCAGCACATCCTTCTCCTCTTGCCTTGAACACATGTCAACATTCCCAAGAACTGCTTGGTGTTATATGGCACTGAGCCAACCCCACTACTGTTTCTGGCAGGATAAAACGATGATCTCTCAACTGCAACACAAGAGGGGTGTGTGCAGAACACCAGTCTCGCATTGGCTGTAGGGAATAACCAGCTGGTGATGGAGGATCGGCACCCACTGTTGAAGCTAACCTTGCTCTGTCTCTTCCCTATGAGTAAAGAGTTGTTCCATCCAATCCTGGTTTTGTTAGTGACCCTGGACCTTGACTTGACAGTTTTGCACAATGGGCAGGGTCAACAGATACCAACTACCAAATCTAGATTCTTGAGATTAAGAAGAGGAATGCTATGTGTAGGTTATTTCATTTTGCATGAATAGCCATTGATTTTATTTTATCTATTGCATTAACTTCATCAAGTAGTAGTGTCTGGGCATGAGCCTCAGAGAAAACTTGAGAGGATATTTAGTGAAACAAGTCTAAATAGCCAACTTAAATCATAGTCTACTCTATTTTTCCTAGATTCATACTTCATGCATTCCATGTTCCAATTATTGATGGATGTTCGCAGCTGTTTCTTCTCATTTTCAGTTGTGCCACATCAGCAAATGAAGGTCCCGAAAGCTTTACTCCATCCACGTCATTAAGGTCGACTCTATTTTGAGGAGGCAGCACTTCCTGAGTCATATTTTGAGTACCTTCCACCTGAGGAGCTCATCTTCCGGCACTATATCAGACAATGTTCCACTGCTATTCATAAGATTTTCACTGACCAGTTTTTTTAGAAGTAGATCACCAGCCTCAATTTGCAATATTGAAGGATTCTAGGGGCAGAATATTGAACTATGCAGAAAGCATCAAAAGAAGATGGAAGGAATACACAGAGTCACTGTACCAAAAAGAATTTGTTCAACCCTTTCAGGAGGTAGCATATGATCAAGAGCCGATGGTACTGAAGAAAGAAGTCTAAGCTGCAGTGAAGGCATTGGGAAAAAACAAGGCTCCAGGAATTGACCGAATACCAACCGAGATGTTTCAACAAATGGATGCAACGCAGGAAGCACTCATTTATCTATGCCAAGAAATTTGGAAGACAGCTACCTGACCAACCAACTGGAAAAGCTTCATATTTTTGCCCATTCCAAAGAAAGGGGATCCAACAGAATGTGGAAATTATTGAAAAATATCATTAATATCACATGCAAGTAAAATTTTTCTGAAGATCATTCAAAAAGAATTGCAGCAGTACATGGACAAGGAACAGACAGAAATTCAAGCCAGATTCAGAAGAGGATGTGAGACGATGGATATCATTGCTGATATCAGAGGGATCTTGACTGAAAGCAAAAAATGCTAGAAAAATGTTTACCTGTGCTTTATTGACTATGCAAAGGCATTCAACTGTGTGGATCATAATAAATTATGGATAATGTTATGAAGAATGGGAATTCCAGAACACTTAATTGTGCTGATGTGGAACTTGTACTTAGACTAAGAGGCAGTCTTTCGAACAGAACAAGGGAATACTGCGTGGTTTAAAGTTAGGAAAGGTGTGCGTCAGTGTTGTATCTTTTCACCATACTTATTCAATCTATATGCTGAGCAAATAATCCAAGAAGTTGGACTATATGAAGAATAATACAGCATCAGAATTGGAGGAAGACTCATTAACAACCTGCGATATGCAGATGACACAACTTTGCTTGCTGAAAGTAAAGAGGACCTGAGGCACTTACTTTTGAAGATCAGAGACTAGAGCCTTCAGTATGGATTACATCGCAATGTAAAGAAAACAGAAATCCTCACTACTGGACCAATAAGCAACATCATGATAAACGGAGAAAAGACTGAAGTTGTAAAGGATTTCATTTTGTTGGATCCACAATCAACATCCATGGAAGCAACAATCAGGAAATCAAATGACATATTGCATTGGGCAAATCTGCTGCAAAAGACCTCTTTAAAGTGTTGAAAAGCAAAGATGTCACCTTGAAAACTAAGATGTGCGTCAACCAAACCATAGTGTTTTCAATCGCCTCATATGCATGGGAAAGATGGATGATGAATAAGGAAGGCCGAAAAAGAATTGACGCCTTTGAATTGTGTGTTGGTGAAGAATATAGAATATACCACAGACTGCCAGAAGAAAGAACAAACCTGTCTTAGAAGAAGTATAACCAGAATGCTCCTTAGAAGCAAGGATGGCAAAACTACATCTCACATACTTTGAACATGTATGAAGGACGTCATGCTTGGTAAAGTAGAGGGTCAGTGAAAAAGAGGAAGACCCTTAATGAGATGGATTGACACAGTGGCTGCAACAATGGGCTGAAGCATAACAATGATTGGGAAGATGGCGCAGGACCGGGCAGTGTTTCATTCTGTTGTACATAGGACACCTGACAACAGCAACATCTTTGGGCTAAGAAGTTCTGGTGGCATGGTGGTTAAGCACACAGCTGCTAACCAAAAGATCAGCGGTTAATACTTACCAGCTTCTCTGTGGGAGAAAGATGTGGAAGTCTGCTTCCATAAAGATTTACAGTCTTGGAAACCTTGTAGGATAATTCTACTCTGTCCTATAGGGTCACTAGAGTCGGCATCGACTTGACGGCAGTGAGTTCTTTAGTATCTTTGGGCTACGAATTTGAAGTCCAGTAAAACCTTAATTTTTCACATCTTAAAAAGGCTCTCACTTGACTCTACTGGCCTGCAGGAATTCATAGACCAAAAGGACAAATAAGGCAGAGAAAGAGAGGGATCAAGCATAATTTGGCAGTCCAAAGAATATTTGCTTATTTATTTTTTATATGTGTATTTTTTATTGTACTTTAGATGAAGGTTTAAAGAACAAATAGTTTCTCATTAAACAGTACACATATTGTTTTATGACAATGGTTAATAACATTGTCAACATGTCATGACATGTCAACACTGTTCCTTCTCAACCTTGGGTTCCCTATTACCAGCTTTCCTGTCCCTTCCTGCCTTCTAGTCCTTGTCCCTGGACTGTTGTGCCCATTAGTCTCGTTTTGTTTTATGGGACTGTCTAATCTTTGGCTGAAGGGTGAACCTCAGGAGTGACTTCATTACTGAGCGAAAAGGGTGTCTGGGGGCCATACTCTCGGGATTTCTCCAGTCTCTGTCAGGCCAGTAAGTCTGGTCTTTTTCTACATTTTTCTCCAGCTCTGGTCGGGACCCTCTGTTGTAAGCCCGGTCAGAGCAGTCAGTGGTAGTAGCTAGACACCATCTAGTTGTACTGGACTCAGTCTGGTGGAGGCCGTGGTAGTTGTGGTCTATTACTCCTTTGGACTAATCTTTTCCTTGTATCTTGTTTTCTTCATTCTCCCTTGCTCCTGAAGGGGTGAGACCAGTGGAGTATCTTAGATGGTCGCTCACAGGCTTTTAAGACCCCAGACGCTACTCACCAAGCTAGAATGTAGAACATTGTCTTTATAAACTGTGTTATGCCAATTGAGCTAGATGGTCCCCGAGACCATGGTCCCCACAGCCCTCCACCCAGCGATTCAGTCCCTTAGGGAGTTTGGATGTGTCTATGGAGCTTCCATGACCTTGCCTTGTACAAACAAGTTGTGCTGGCTTCCCCAGTATTGTGTACTCTCTCACCCTTCACCAAAGATACCACTTATCTATTGTCTATTTAGTATTGCCCTCCCACCCCTCCTATCCCTCGTAACGAACAATGCTTGTTACTTTTTGTGTGTAACTTTTTCATGAGTTTTTACAATAGAGGTCTCATCCAATATTTGTCCTTTTGTGATTGACTTATTTCACTCAGCATAAT
>NW_004444120.1:5075303-5076757 GCF_000243295.1 Trichechus manatus latirostris
GAATGTTGTTGGTATTTGGATTGGGATTGCATTGTATTTGTAAATTGCTTTGGGAGGATTGTCACTTTCACAATGTTGAGTCTACCTACCCATGAGCAGCGTATGTTTTTTCCATTTATTTAGATCCCTTTGGGTTTCTTGCAGTAGTGTTTTGTAGTTTTCTTTGTACAGGTCTTTTACATCCCTAGTTAGATTTATTCCTAAGTAGTTTATTTTTTTAGGGGCTATTATAAGTGATGGTATTGTTTTCCTGATTTCCTTTTCATCATTCTCTATATTGGTGTATAGGAATCCAACTTATTTTTGTTACAAGAAAGATTACAAGATAAACGTGTACCCTGCTGCTCTGCTGAATCTTACTATTAGTTCCAGTAGTTCTCTTGTGGAGTCTTTAGGGTTTTCTACATATAGTATCACATCATCTGCATACAGGGACAGTGTAACTTCTTCATTATCAATTTGGATGCCGTTTATTTCTTTTTCTTGCCTTATTGCTCTGGCTAGGACTTCCAGCACAATCTTGAATAGGAGTGGAGATAAAGGGCATCCTTGTCTTGTACCTGTTCTCAAGGGGAATGTTTTCAGTCTGTCTCCATTAAGAATGATGTTGGCTGTTGGTTTTGCACAGATACCCTTTATTATGTTGAGAAATTTCCCTTCTATACCTATTTTATTGAGAGTTTTTATCAGGAATGGGCGTTGGACTTTGATGGATTTTCTAATGTTGAACCATCCTTGCATACCTGGTATAAATCATACTTGGTCGTGATGTATTATTTTTTTGATTTGATTCTGAATTCTATGGGCAAGAATTTTGTTGTGAATTTTTGCTCCTATATTCATGAGAGAGATCGGTCTGTCATTTTCTTTTTTATGTGGTATCTTTGCCTAGTTTTGGTATCATGATTATGCTGGCTTCATAGAAGAAATTCAGAAGTGTCGCTTCCTTTTCTGTGTTCTGAAATTGTTTGAGTAGTACTGGTATAAACTCTTCTCTGAATAGTTGGTAGAATTCTCCAGTGTAGCTCTCTGGGACAGGGCTTTTTGTTGTTGTTGTTGGGAGGCTTTTTTTTTAATATTACCTTTTCAGTCTCTTCTCTTATTATGAGTCTGTTCAGATTTTCCACATCACTTTGTGGTAATTTGGGTAGGTAGTGTTTTTCTAGAAATTTATCCATTTCCCCTAGGTTTTCAAATTTGTTGGAGTATAGTTTTTCATAATACTCTGTTATGATCCTTTCTATTTCAGTTGGGTCTGTTGTAATGTCCCCCATTTTATTTCTTATTTGGGTTATATGAGTCCTCTCCTGTTTTTCTTTTATCAGTCTGGCCAGTGGTTTGTCGATTTGTTGATCCTTCAAAAAACCAACTTTTGGTTTTGTTGATTCTTTGCATTGTTTTTTTCTATTCTTTATTTCATTTATTTCTGCTCTGTTCTTTATTATTTCCTTTCT